>NC_036640.1:7880630-7926923 GCF_002806865.2 Cucurbita pepo subsp. pepo
AAAAGAAAAAAAAAAAAAAAAAAAAAAAAAAAAAAAAAAAAAAAAAAAAAAAAAAAAAAAAAAAAAAAAAAAAAAAAAAAAAAAAAGAGGTGAGCTTTCCTTTTCAATATTTGGCATTTTATTATAAAGTTTGGTCAATGAACAATACATATATTTATCCCTTGAAATTGAATATTAAGTGGGTCAAAATTGGGGGCAACAATAAGATATATACATACTAACTATGTGTGAATATATAAAATATATATTTGGGAATAACAATAAGCTAAATATTAAAATGAACCTATGTTCACTTATTGATGATTATTTTTATTGATGAGTAGAAGCGTGGAGATTGTTTGTTTTGTTTTAATATTAAAAGGAACCCACCTACCATGGCAATAACCCTATATATAATATTTCCAATTGGTAGTTATATATATATATATATATTTGGGAATAACAATAAGCTAAATATTAAAATGAACCTATGTTCACTTATTGATGATTATTTTTATTGATGAGTACAAGCGTGGAGATTGTTTATTTTGTTTTAATATTAGAAGGAACCCACCTAACCATGGCAATAACCCTATATATAATATTTCCAATTGGTAGTGGTTGATTTGGGCCTAATCCTAGAAGCTTTTGGGCCAAGCTATGGTTTAATAAGCCCTTTAGGCTTACTTGAGACTGGGTCCAGATAGCATGTGGTTTGAATTGATATTACAAAGGAAAGTGTGGAGTACCCAAAAATGATACACACAAAAAAAAAGGAGTTGAAAATGCATGGAAATATCCAAGAAGAAGGAGGCAGGGCAGGATGTCAGGTGAGAGAAGCGTTGGGAAACAGTGGAAGCGTGAAGATGAGCTTTTGCATTTGTCTGCTCTTTAAGATGTTCCAAACTACCCACACACACACACACACTTCCATCCAAAATACACAAACCCTGTCTCCTTCTCCTCATTGTCTCTACACCCTCTTTGTCTCCCTTTTTCTTTCCCTCTTCCCTCTTCCATGGCTCTGTATGATTCCGAGTCCGATCAGTTCAAATGGTTAGATGAACACGACTCACCATAGTGATATGATATTGTCCATTTTGAGCCTAAGCTCTTATGGTTTTGCTTTGAGCTTCCTAAAAAAGCAAATGGAGAGAGTATTTTTTTTTTATTATAAAGGCATGATGATTCTCTAAATTATTCCCTAAATTAGTTAATGTGAGACTTTCATTATCCAACACAAACTATGTAACCTGACACATTCAAAAATAGAGTTACGATTCAACTCAACCCTACCATACTTTTAAGATTATCATGAAGATTAAGAATATTTGTCAAATGTTAATGATGGATTGTGACAGGTAAATATTAATTAAATTTTAGTTATTAATGTTATATATATCTAAGTATGATTTTTTTAATAATTAAAAAAAAAAAAAAAAAAAACAACTCCACTCCCCAACCTAACTCAATTGTAAACTCTATTTTGGTTCTCCATTCATAAATCTAACCAAGAATTGAGCCAAAATATTGTTGCCCACTCTACTAGGTCAAAAAGCTAAAATAAATTATTTTAGCCCTTATAAAAGAAAACTTATTCTTAAACCTCTTTTACGCCATGTCACGTCAAGGTACTGTAGAAGAAAAAATTGCAAAACTCGATCCAATTTATCGTAATCGATTAGTTAACATGTTGGTTAACCATATTCTGAAACACGAAAAAAAATCATTGACTTATCAAATTATCTATCGAGCCATGAAAAAGATTCAACGAAACAAATTCACTCTCTATTTACGTCAAGACATACGTACACCCTAAATATGGATTAGATTACGCTCAATTGTAAGGTATGTATGGTGTGGCATTTAATCTCTTCTTTTAAATTTCTCTTCTTTTTTAAAAAAAAAAACCATCCCACCGACATTTTTTAAGTATTTTAGAGAAACTTACATTAGGACAAACTAATATATCATACCTTAAAAACATCAACTTTGGTTGCAGAAGGTTTTTGTAACGAATCTATTTTTTTTTATTAAAATAAAGTTGTCACTACATGTATGACATTTGATATGTATGACATTTGATATGAGACTTTTTTTTTAAAACATTTTATTATAAATGTGACTATGATGTGAATTAAGTCATTTAATGTGTACTTACTCAATATTTTGGGAGAATAAAAAGGTTTTTGTTAGTTCCAATTAAACCCGGAAACTTAGGGAATTATGTTGGCACATTTAATATGGAGGACGCATAGGAGCATAACAATTTCATAAGTTTAAAGGGATAATTATAGGAATTAAAAGATGGGAGGTACCGAATTGTAAGAAGCAACTATCGTTGTCATTAGCATTATTATGAGTAGTATATATTGCGGGTGAGATAATGACAAAGTTATGGTCCCATGCACACACACACACACAGTAGTGTGGAGCTGAATTTAGTCAGAAAAGAGCGTTATAATTTCGGCTGTCTGTTGCCGCCATACGTTTCTTCTGCCACTGTCACCTTCTGTTTCTTCAAACATTTAAAACTATACATTTACACCACTCATCATAAATCTCCATCATGCCTTCATCTCTACCGTTCAAATTTCTCCAACAATTACATTTTTATAAACTTTTTAAGATGTTCATGGTTAGATTATGTTCATTTTATCTCGACCAGACCTAAACTCAACCTAAACTTGACATGTTTTTGACAAAACAACTCGAAAGATAAAAGAAAGTGTTGTTACTTTGTTGTTGTCCTAGAGGTTGATGTAAGACAAAGGCTGCAGTAGAGAGTGATAGGTGTAGCCAAATTTTGGTTCCACCGAGGCCAAGCAACACAGTGGAATAAAACAACAAAAATGTTAAGCAGTGATGCATTGATTGTTACATAACATTATACATTATTATATGCTAAAAATCTGAAAATCTTGCGGATATGGCCCTTTTTGGGTTTTTTCTTTTGGACTTCTATTTTTAAAACTCGTCTGTTAGGAAGAGGTTTCAACAACGAACGTGGGATATCGTGAAAAGGAAAATGGTAGTGAGATTCAAAACAATATTATATGACAGGTACTGGTAGTTCTCAGAAAGTGAATGTGATGAGTCATAAAACTGAGGCCTAAATCAGTGTGTCCAAAAGAATCTAAGGGACCATTTATTTCCAAATCATCATCCTCTTACCTTCTATATCAGTTAGTCAACAACACAAGAACATGGACTGTGTTCATCAACAAAAACCAATAATTCACATATCCAAAACCCTAAAATCCTTCCTCTTTCTCCTTTTTCTTGTTTTTTTTATCACAGTAATGTGATTGTCTAAGTCCACCGCTAGCCGACATTGTCTTCTTTTGAGTTTTCTTTTTGGGTTTTCCCTCAAAATTTTTAAAACGGGTCGGAAGAGGTTTCCACACTCTTATACAGAATGCTTCGAGGAGATCTCACAAATAATTAATTAACACGCTGCCTCTCCATTGCTTGTTCAGATGCCCTAATTGAAACCCTAAAACCCTTAGCAATTGACCATTGATAAACTTGCACAAAAGCTTCCCAATTTTCTTTCATATTCATCTTCATCTATTCGTGTTCTAATTCTATGTTGGTTTTGACTCTCGATCAAAGCACACCGAAACTAATAACCGAAACACTCACAAAATACACTTTGTGCTGAAATACTTTTAATCACAATGTTTTTCAATTTTCTACCTTCTCAATGCATGAGCAATGTCTAGTGTTCGGGTTTGAACAAGTGAAGATATGAAGGGGATTTCTTATGGGTAATTTCAATGATTTCAATCAAACCCATTTTTTGTTTTCTTGTTAGATTCAAGATTACATACAATTGGTTGTTAGCAATCAAACTTGAATAACAATTTTGATCATGTTGAGTTTTGTTTTTTTCCACACGAAGTTGCTATCTGAACTCACTTTTTGGCTTCCATGCGCACGCAAAAGAAGAGATAAGAATAAGATTTAGGGCGTGGGGTTGTAGTCAAATTCAAATATGGATCTAATTCATCTTCTTCTTCCTCCTCCTAAAACCCATATGAGAATCCCAAACAAAAAAAAAAAAAAGAAGAGAAGGGGAAATGGGATACGCCTCTGTTTAGCCATCAAAATTGAAGAAGGAAGAGTGTTATTATCACTTTGTTTGAAGTCTAATATGGAGTGTTATTAAGAGCCTTAAAAACCACAGTTCCAAGTTGGGTTCCCATGCATATATCTATGTGCACCAAAAGGTAAGATAGAGTAGAGTGGTCCAAAAACAAGAATGGTCCCTCAGCTACAACCTTTGCCTTCGCCCATTGCTATCATGAACATCAATATTAATACTCATCTCTCTCTACCTGTTTGTTTGTGTGTATTAATACTCATCATTACGCCCTCCTTCTTGTTAGATATGAATCATCAACAATAATCTTCTGATTTTAAGGATAATTTTTTGATTATTTGTAAGATCTATCACATGATTCTGATCAACTTATTTATGTTCGTACAAGGCGTGCATTCCATCAAACCCCATGTGATAGGATAGGACTTCACCCCAACCTTTTGTAGTTGTCGATAAAGCACTACTCACTACTTTTCAAAAATGTGCTCCACCATATGGTCCCCCAGTTCTTCTCATTTATCATCTTTTTTTTTTTTTTTCTCTTCCATTTTTCATTCGTTTTTATAATTAAATCATCCAATCCAATCCAAAAATTCAAAATTTCGTTTTTTAGAAAAAGAAATAATTGTTATATTCAGCAAAGTTAGGCTCAAATTGATGTATGCGATAAATTATCATAGTCAAAGATGAGATTATATGCTCAAGCTCGGGAATAAGAGAGGATTAAGAGTAGCTTTCTTTAGTCGATGGGTTGACGAGTTTTGTTTGATTAATTATGGAGTCAAGAGTAGTACAATTATCGGTGTCGATGACGATCGAAGCCACGTGGCTGCATATGATCCATTGCTTTAGCTTTCCAATGGAGGATGGTCGGCTGAATTCCAGCATCTTCCTTTTGTCTTCTTTTTTCCTTTTTTCTGAACCGGGTTTGAGCTACATATCAAGTTGGATACTTGATTGAAAAACAAAACCAATATGCTGCAGCTAACAGGATTGAAGCTCTTCCCCTCATCAATTTGAGCACTTCAATTGCATCTCCAAGCTGCTACAAGCTCAACCACATCAAAGGGGTATCAGTTCTTATGCGTAAGTTTCAATCCACTTTTTCTATCTTCAATTTCATGTTTTCTTCTGCTTTATCTAAATTGAGCTTCAAAAATCACTCACGGATCTTGTTTCAACACATAATTCGTTGAATCAGTACATAAAGATGAGAACTTTCAGAAAAACCTTGCACAATTTTTGGTCTTTTTTTCTAAAATTTAATTGAACAAACAAATCCCTTTTGGGGTTTGAAGTAAACTTGCACAATCTTGCATCTTTTGAACATTTTCAAGAAATGGAATTCTTGTTAGGGTTTGTGGGTTTGTGGGTTTGTCCAATTTCTTCAACTCAAAAAAATTTGACACAAAATTTGAGGGTTTTGTTTGATAAGGTAATGCTAATGAATTGCAAAAAAAATGTACAAATTATATAGCTGCAGGCAAACATGATGAGAGACATACTATGATTACAAATTCTAAAGAAGAGAATTCCCCTCCAAAACTAGCAGCTTCATCAAGCTCATCGGCGGCGGTGGCAACGCCATGGCTTAGGTTGAAGGATCCGAGGATCGTGCGCGTGTCGCGAGCTTTCGGAGGCAAGGATCGACATAGCAAAGTTTGTACCATAAGAGGGCTGCGCGACAGGCGTGTAAGGCTTTCGGTTTCGACTGCAATTCAGCTCTATGATCTTCAGGACCGCCTCGGCCTTAATCAGCCAAGCAAGGTCGTCGACTGGCTGCTCAACGTCGCCAAGGATGAAATCGACGAACTCCCTCCATTGCCAATACCATCTGCAAGCCTCGGCCTTCACTACCAATCTATGCTACCACCTCATATAGCACATAGATCGGAGTTCAAAATCAACTCCGGCATCGACAAGGTCGAAATCGACGACGACGACGATGACGAACAAAAGCAACACAAATCCAATTCTAATCCTTCTTCCTTCTCAGCCCTTTTGAACAATGTGTCTGCCCCTCCATTTGGGTTCCATTGGGATCCCTCGTTGTCGTCGTCGTCGTCGTCGTCAACAACAAATCTTCCGTTCTTTACATCTCAAGCTGAGGATCTTCATAACTTCAATCATGTCACCCCTTTGTCACTCTCAACTGGCTCTCAGTTCTTGGAGTTCAATAATCACTTGCACCAAAATTTCTTCATTAACAACTCTTTGAATACACCTCCTCCTATGCACTCAATAACCCACCCCGCTGTTAGGCCTTTTCATTTCAGCATGGCTACCAAATTTGTTGCTCAACATAAGAATAACAATGGAGATCCTGCAAATAAAGAGGACGGCTTCGGTTCTGATGAATGATTTCGATGAACGAACATACGCTCTCTCTTCCGAAAAGGTATTCTACATTTGCTGTGATTCTTAGAAATTAAATCATCTCCAATTGCATTACAACAATTATCATATGTATTTCAAGACTTGAACTGCTATTGTTTTTCGTTTTCGTTTTTGTTTTTGTTTGGTTATCGTTTATTAATATTTACATTCTCGTACTTTGAACGAGTTGAGTCGGATTAATAAAAGAATTTAACCCTCTTTTTCTTTTGGATAATACGGTATTACAATTACGAATCAAGGATTTGAGTACTTCATCTGTTAGTGAGAAATATATAACCTAATCCAATTGTTCGAGTTAAATCTGGGTTGTAAGATATTGATTTTCAATTTATTTGCACCAAAATAAAGTTATAACTAAACCCAACATGGGTTAAATCTGGGTTTAATATATGATTCTAATTTAGTTGTATTCATAAAGAGGATTGCATAGAATTAGGTTAATATTTTAGAGTTTGGTAAATTTATGAAATATAAGTTTGAAGAACATAAGAAAAAGGAAGAAGTGAGTGAGTAATAAGTGATTGGAAAAAGTTGGGGAGGAGGTTCAGATTGAAGAAGACTCATCGGTGTTTGGAAGTTACCGAAAAGCACAACATCCAACCGCATCATTTTAATTCATCCGGTCCGGATAGAGGTTGAAAGTCTTGAACGACTGATTCGACAGAACAACTCAAAAGATAAAGAAGTATCGTTAATTTCTTCATGTTCGTTTCAAGTCTTCCTTACATGATTTCTTGTTCATATAGATAGATATAGGATCTACGGAACAATTACTTTCAAGTATATTTTGTGCAACAACGGTCTCCTATCTGATAGAAAAGGATCCCCTATGATTATGAACCTATCTACCTCGAATTGCAAATCTCCGACATCTCCAGTTAAAATTAGTTACATACTATACTTTGAATTGCGTTAGAAATTATATTAGCTATAACTTCCATTTTTTACTGTGTTAATTTCTATCTTATTTAACAAAATTTCAAAGTTTATGAATGTTTGGTATAATTTAATACCAAAAAAATCATTAGAAAGTTTGAAATTTAGAAACAAGTATTTTATCATTTTAAATCAATTTAATTTTTAAGGTTTAAATTAGTTATACGTTTAATATAAAATAAAATAAAATAAAATAAAAAATGATACATTTATTTTGTAGGTAAAATTATAGATATATTAAAATGTTTTGTAATGATTGTGGAATAGGAATAGTATAGGTTGAATTTGATAGCGACAGAGGGTAAACAAAAAGGACAACCGGCAGTGCAACGAACGCCACAAACGCAAGGTTGGACCCATCTCTTAATATATTTTCATATAATTTCTTACCAAAATTATGGAATTCACCAAACTTCCTTCAACATATTTTCCAACTTGTGATAGGATATTTGGTCGGGTGGCACTCTGCCGGCTCTAATACCTTCTTAGCATAAGTTGATTGTTTTAGCATGATATAATCTTTCTCTTGGTCCACTTCAATACTGAAGTTGGGCAATCGTAGAGGGCTTTTGACAATTTGTACACTTGTGCTCTTTGGTTTTGATGATGAAGCCTTCAGGTTGGGCAATGTATGCTTCTTCTTGGAGGTCATCATTTAGGAATTTCGATTTGACATCCAAGTGATGGACCTCCCACCCGTGCTGAGGTAAGAGGGCAAGGATCAACCTTACAGTGTCGAGTCCAGCCAAAGGCACGAAGATTTCCTCAAAATCAACTCTTATCATTGCACGTATCCTTTCGCCACAAGTCATGTTTTATGCTTGATGGCATTTTCTTCATTATTCTTCTTCAACTTAAACACCCACTTCAAATCGATGGACATGTATCCGGCCGATGAGTATTTTTAATACTCGACTACTAAAATTTTAAGTTATTTTATTACTAAAAGAACGTCCATTAAAGACACCATCAAAGTACCCTAATATTATCAATCATCTTTTTTTTCAAGTTATGAAACAAAAGTATATGGAGAGAGAAATCACAATAGTTAGAATCTCTTAAAAATTTGTTGCCCAATGAAAGAGTATTGGCTAATTTGAGGACATAAAAAAGATAGACAATAGGGAGATATTCCCATCCAATTTAATTGACCAAAAATAGAAGAAACTATCAATTTGCAGTATGAAAAGAGAGTATGGGTCAAATAAATGAGAAGAATTTGACATGTGGTATGGAATTGATAAGAAGATCTAGGTTCTACGCTCCACACGAACAAATTATTACACGAGAAAGTTTTAGCATAAGTATTTATTTGTACTAAGGATACATACAAAGTATCAATATCTAAAATGGTCAATTGCAACTTTGAGAGTGGATGAATTTGATCCATACCAAATGGTGCATTGAATCGAATCAAACTAGATTTTGAGCTACATCAGATTCATGAACCAAGCTTAATTAGACCTTGAACCATGTGCGACTGACGGTGGCAAGTACAACAATGACACAAGCCCAATTAGACCTTGAACCATGTGCGAGTGACGGTGGCAAATACAACAATGGCAAAAGGTTACAACGAAGATTCATAGTGACAATTATTACCACCATGGCAAAGGGTAAATCACTGAATAACAACATGCAACAAATAGGCTAAGATTGCTACATAAGAATGTGGTGGAGGCATGTGGCTCTCAACAAAATAGGCCAAGATTACAAAAAAAAAAAAAAAAAAAAAAAAAAAAAAAAAAAAAAAAAAAAAANTGAAGTTGGCAGGATGATGTCCTGACTTCTGATTTTGTAGCTTTTCAGCTTTTGTACCAGAAGATGCATACAACGTGCTTCCAAATTTTGTTAGTCACTGCTTGTCTGTTGTTAATTTTGTCTTTATGTTCATACTTATTTATTTGTTTTGTATTTGATAAGAGAGTAATTGAAGTGCGAATAAGCCAACGATGGTGTCTCAATCTCTATCATAACAAAAATTTCATCTTACCAGAATTTGTGAGCAAACACCCTTACAAAAGTGACCTTGCAGATTTCATTTTGTCATAAGTTTTAAAAGAAAAGAAAAATGAACTAAACAAGAAGTTACAACAGAAGATTAAAAAGGGAAGTGTAATACCCTTTCACTACCACAACAAGAGATAAATGGAAACAGAAGCATATCACTGTAGTTGGGTTCCAAAACCGATTTTTGTTTCAGAAAACTATATGATTCAGCTACAACAGACGCAGGAAGCGAAGTGCCATCGATGCTCACTTACTCAATTTTGCGTCTTTTCTTCACTAGGTTCTTTGTTGATCCCCTCATTTGACCACCATTCAAACGCTTCTTTTCTTTCTGCAATTTGTACAATCAACAAAATTGAGACTCATATGGGTATCTGTGAATCTGGACTCCATACAAGTTTGGCATAGTTTTAGTTAATTCAAAAATGGTTTCCAAGTTTAGTTAAATAGTGATTTCCATCTTCTTAAATGACTTTGGAGTGATTTTAGAGGAAATCTAGTGAAAATATGTATAGATCATCAACTTATGGTCTACATTTTCACTTACAAAAGTTTATGATTGAACTTTGATATAATTATTAAATGGATTCTTTCCCCAAAAAATTTAACACTTCTAAGCACACTAATTGCAGACAAGTGTTGAGCATTCTCTTTTTAAGGGTCATTCAGAGGTTATTACCTTGTTTGAACTCTTTGCCTGTGATCCATAACTTTGTTTCGACTTTTTTTTCTTTCTACGATGTTCCTGCATTGATTTAAAAGATTCATGAGTATAATATCCACTATCAATAAAGGAAATCATACAGGCTTAAATATCAGTCTATCAGAAAATCAGTAAGTGTTAACCGGTGGAAAAGCAGGCAGTCGAGGAGGTGACTCGGTAGAATTTTCAGGATTTTCAATCTCTCCATTGTTGTTGAGCATAATTTTCAGCCTGCCTTCATTTAGTAATTTCTCAGAACGAGCGTGTCTCTGCATCATTTTAGAAAGACATATATCAGATGAAAAATGGGTCATTTGCAGCATATACGCACTGCCACATAGAAAATTATCTTGCCTTGCGATAACTAAATAAATAGAAGCACTACAAATGAAACGGCATGGGTGTCTCCTTACCATCCCGTTTTTCATCTCTCCTAACTGTACAAGCCAGATTGGACATAGGTAAATTTATAGATAGAACAATTTGGTTTGGCAGCCATTCAAATGAACAGTTGGGTGGATGACAAATGACTAGTGAGTGTCATATGCTAAACTATTGTAGCAAAGCTATGAACATGGATTTTAGCATAGCTGTACAACTTCAATAATCGACCAAATTTCAACTAATAGAAATACTCAGAAAGAAGCCACAGACACATACAAGACTATACATATACAGTGACACATTATCTAAAATTTATGGTATGGACAAAAGACAAGGCAGACCGATATTATTAACATATACATTATTAAAACTCATGTTAAAAAGTTGCCCCAAGTTCATGATATTTTCAGATAAGAGAATGATTGCAAAACTTTTAGCTCAACTCACTAATAATATTCAATAAGATAGGTATCCAATACGATATGTAATCACTATAAGAATGGAAAAAGATTAAAGGGAGGTAGATGGAGATTAGCCTACCCTCTTTTCTATGTCATATCTAACATCAGTGTGCAGGTTTAATTACATGCAATCAGAAAATGCGAACATAACTTTGGCGATTGGTTGCTAGAGCTTCACATACATTACATCTTCATTAGCTACTAGACAGCATTTATTTGATATAGCCCAATCAAATATGGTCAAAGTGATTTTCACAGTCAGCAAAAAACTATGATTTAGGTTTTTATTCATTTTTGTGATGACTGATAAAAAAAAAAAAGGCTTTTATTAATGTAAATGAAAGAAAAGGACGGCCTATAAAGAAGGCCACTAACAAAGGAACAAATCAAAAGGGAAAATAACAAACCTAGAAAACAAAATTTCAAAAGAATGTTCAAATAGTAAAGAACAAAAATGTATTAAAGAAAAGGGCAATTACAAAACCACCAAAATATGAACGCCCCCCAATAAGAGGCATTGAATGCACAACTTAAACCTCCCCCCAAGATTTCTTTCAACCCCTAAAAATGCTCCTAATTCTCCCCAGCCATAAATTCAACGAAATAGCAAGGAATTCTGCATGCCAAATTCAAAAAACCCAACCCTTATTACTGGGGGGATGAACTTCCCTGCATCATATCCCTACAACCTTGGTAAGGAACCAAACTAAACTGACTCCAACCAAGCAAAAAACTTTATCTTCTTCAAAATGATGGCCTTCCAGATCAAGGAGAATAAAAGGATGCAAGACGGTAGGGTTGGGTTGGGACACCAATGGAGCAAAAACAAACTTACAAAAGAACATAACTGAAGGCTTGAGATAAGTATAGAACAGTGATCCAAACATGATGAAAAATATGAAATAACTTTGATTAGGGTGATACAGGCTAGAGTCCTTTGTAGAACTTGAAAATGCTTAGTGAAATATGCAAAGCTTGAAGAATAGATGAAGGAAAAAGAAGGCACAGAATACAAAAACTAATACAAGACTCTACACCTTAACCCCAAAAGATATTCTACACCACCTACGTTGGGCAGATTTGGACTTGAGTGAGATTTTCCATCCCTTAATTTCATGTCAGAAATGGCGGATGCTTCATTGTTACAGACTGTTTGGATCTCCAGATTTGCTTCTTAATCCTAGTATGTGGTGGTCGATTTCCATGCTACTTTATGGGAAATATGTAAAAAGAAACTAGAAGAATGTTGAGTATAGAAAGGAGTTCAAAGAGATCTACTACATGCAGTAAGCTTTTTACAATGAACGATATTTTTTCTCTCTTCTTTTTTATATTTATCCATTCAAGAATCCTTCTGTAAATTCCTTGACTTGAAGGATTTGGCATTGCTTGTTCCCTTTTCCAGAGGTGGCGTTACAGCCCCCATTTTAAAATATAAGTATACCTTCTAAAAACACTTTTTAAAAGTACAAATTACAAACTGATAACAAGCAAAAGAAAGAAGAATAAACATTATATCTACCAACAAAACCTATATATTGAACACGTTGTAGACTCCACAATCTAGAAAAAAAAAAGTGAGGCATACCTTGGATTTAAGATGAGCCTTTAATGTCTCCTCATTCAAACAGACAACTCTAGGGCATAACCTACACTTAAAAACTGATTTGCATTTCAGAATACACGCTGGAATATCTTCTGGTAGTGATTCCTTCATGGATAAGATGTCTGACTGAGGATCCAGTGTTCCCAAAGAGCTTTCATCAGGTAATGGTGTACCCAAAGGGGTTTCATCAGGTACCGGACTTCCAGTAAGAATTAGACTTTCTTTTCCAAGTTCAGGATCCTCTTCAATACTTGGAAGACCTGAGATACAAAAAGAAACGGATGTCAAACATCTCAAACAAATGCATTCTATGAAACCAAAATAAACCTTCAATTCAAAAGATAATATCATAATGCTAAAGATATACACTTCAGTTAGATTAACTACGCAACCAAAGCTGTCATTGTTTTTATTCCAAGTAACAGTATAATACATATATGGAGAGAAAGATAAGTAGCCAATTGCAAGTACAAAAGAATTTTAGAAGCCATTTATAGGTTCAACTCGGTAAAAGTGTTGAAATGTCAATTGACCAGGAAGAAGCAACCCTTTATACAATGAAATATTGGTTTAACAACAAGAAAAGGAAAACCTGACGAGTCAATATCAACTTCATTAACAGAGCTATCCTCGCTTTCATACCCTGAAATGAGAAAATGTTAAAAAAATAGTCAATATTAATCAATGCAGGTGTGAGAATCGCTACAATGAAGTAGTGGTGCATCTATGCATGCTGTGCATTAAATTTGTCTGCATAGTATTAGGATATTTTATCTCCAATTAAAGAATCAGCAAGTATGAGCTAAAATGTTATTGTCCCCAATGTATTTAGCTGTACTAAAAATTCTCATGCTATTATCTCTAACGTAATTAGCTATACTAGAAATTCTGTGCATTTCTTTTCATCAGTGGAGGTGGGAGAGCAAAGCTAAACAGACAGCAATGCAGGAACAGTAGGTTTTTAACTAGAACATTCCAAATAGATTCATATGATATGTGCAAAAACCAAAACTTCCAAGAAGTACGAGTAAGAAAATATAGAGACGTGCATCCATATTGATAAATGAAATTGAGTTTCTCAGCACTCTAGGAGAAATAATGGTATAAAGATAAACAAACCAGATGAGGTAGAGCAGGATTCATCATCTTCTTGAACTTCTACGTCATCCTGTGATTCTTCTGCACCGTCTACTTCTGGTTCAGAATCAGATGATGATACAGATGAATCTGAGGCATTGTCATTATCACCATGTTCATGCCTGTAGAATCTCCTCTTTATCATTTTTAATCCTTTAGTGAAACTGAGACAGAAACAAGAATTAATCATCACATATACCACATATCTCTTGTTTAAATACAGGAGCATTCTTGTGGAATGGTTAACACTTACTCAACAATAATAGACTTTTACCTTCCAATTTTTTTAATGAATTACCAAGCTTTCATTAAGAAAAAATGAAAGAATACAAGAGCATATAAAAAAGAGAGCCCACAAAAACAGAGGCAACCTAAAAGAAAGATCTCCAATCAAGCAAGATAAAATAAGCAAATAATTACAAGTATATATATATATATATATATTTCCAACACAAATTTCAAATGGAACATTGATCTATATTCCATTTAACTCAAAAATTTAAATGGAATGTTATTTGATATCCAGTCATAAGGTCAACCATAACTCAATCTATTTTGTAAAGAAAGCCAACATTCTTAGAGAAATGCATTAATTTACAAATTCAAGTTATTAGACCAAGAGGCAGTAACCTGTAAAAAAGAGTAAAAGAGCAAAGTGAAGGAAAGACAACTAATGAGAACCCAACTAAGAGTAGTCAGGTGAAAAGAAAAATCAGCATAGCTGTAATGCCCCCAAAATTCAGCCTAAAACAAGGGTTTATGCAACAAAAACCAACTAAATCCTAAAAATCCTAATATCCAAAATTCTTAAGTTTCGACTATAACAAACTCATTCATCCACATACTAGCAACCTAAACCTATAAATAATCAAATGAGTCCTAAACTCAAAAACAAGTTTAAAGTAAAAACTCAACTAATAAAGCAACTCAAAGCCTACAACCACCACCCAATCAAAGGTGGAACAACAACTAATACTTCAATCTAAAACAAGACTTCAGCTACAAAGGAAGTTCTCCAGAAATGCAGAAACTAAAAGACACGCCTAGTGGCTAATCTTTTTCATGTCTCCTCTTCAGCATCACCAAGGTTACACTTCATCACCAACAAAATCTATTGTTGGGTTGGCGCTTGCTTGACCTAGCCAGAGTTGTGCAAGCCCTTGACCATTTTTATTCAAGGAATTTGATGACTTGACACCTACCAGAGTTGTGCAACTCCTTGACCATTTTTAGTCAAGGCATTTGATGACTTGACACCGTATTGTCCCTCTTCCTTGTAAACCCAAATATTTTCCCTTCTAGACTCATGATACTGACCCTTAGCCATCTTTATCAAAGGCATCAATGCTCCTCCAAATCCAACAGTGAGATATCACCTCTCGATTATTTTTATTTGAGGTAAACTGATATTCACCCAGCTTTCCTTTATAAATGTACAGGTTCTCTAACCTCTTTCTTTCTCATACAATCTCACCAGAATGCAGGGGTCCTACAACAAACTTCTAAATCTGCTCTCATCCTATGTTATACAACATTCCCAACAAATATACATGCTCAAAATCAAAGAGTCGCATAGCAACACTTCAGCATGCTAATCTATACAATATTATCTCAACATTTCAGCATGCTCAAACATCTAGATCATGTATCAAAAAACATCAAAGATTTAAATCATAAATATTATGCAAATAAAACATACAGCATGCTAGCACATAGCAAACAAGGGCAACAGGTTCTACTGAAATAGCAACTAAATTATTCTAAAAGGCTGGAAAAAAAAAGGTCCTAAGGTCAAAACTCAGCCGGAAAACTTATTCAGTCCCATGAGTGTTCTGAATGAATATTCTTTCCCAAAAAAAAAAAAAAAATTAAAACTTAAAAAAAAAAAAAAAATCCCTAAACCTTAATTCGAACACTCTGAATCAATCCCGAACTACAAACAGAGAGTTTCCAAGAGTTCTAAACCAATTTACAGCACTTAGAACGAGTTTGAAAAATGGCTTAAAGCTTACCGTTACCAATTGAACTCCACCAAACAGCCCAAAAACCTTGGTTTCTAGTGGTCGAAGAAGACTGAAACTAGTGTAAATCCAGAAACAGAGCATGCAAGTGTTGGGGAATGATCTAAAACACCTTAAAAGGAATTCGAAAGGGTTTCAAAGCAGGGTTTTACCTTGAGAACGTGGCCAAGAAGCTGTAGTGTTCAACTACTCTCAATCCTGCGTAATTTTGGGTTAGGGTTTTGGGTTTTCTTATTTCCCTTTCTTTTTCCGATTTTTTTTTTTTTTTTTTTTTTTTTTTTTTANTTTTTTATTTAAAAGAAACCTCAAATAAATAAAGGAATACTTCACGATTTTTCTTTCCAATGTTTCTCTTACTTTCAAAATATTTATTTTAGTTATTCTAAATCTATTTAATTTAATTTAATTTCAACCTAACAAAAAGATGATTGACGAAAAATCAAAGGATGGATATATAAGAAGATCATGCTCAAGTATAACATCAACACTTTATGGTATACAAATAAGGTTGGGTATTTTATCCTGATAACATTATTGATGCACCTCACTTTGTAATTTTACACATGATTTGATTCAAATCGTTCATATAGATACATGTGAGTGGAGGTATTCTATATAATGAGTTTGTATAAAACTCGACCACGAAATATTTAATCTCTTTTTATAAATTTGTTAATTGAGAAGATTAATATTTCACAGGTAATCATATGTAACTTGATCTTAATCTTGAACGAGTTATAAATTCTTACTTATGAGGGTTTGTCCTTTCACTTGCATGGGTGAGAATGACTTTTGTAGCCGATTCAATATGCCTACCATTTTAAGGATTGAACAAATATGAAGTTGGGAACATAATTTCACGAGATAGAATTCATTTCTTCCTATATAGGATAAGTAGTTCCTTTAGGTGTTGATTTCGAGACTTGTACAATGAGGCTCACCCTCTCACTAACCCAAGAGGAACTTGGTTTCTAATTGGACTATAAACAAATTGTTGGTTACAGAGTTAGTGGTACTTAAGGTGAAAAATGCAATTCTGGAGTAAAATGAATTTTTGACCTAGCTATAATTACGAACAACTAAGACATTAAAATAACTAATATATCTTAGATACATTAAATGAAAATGTATATTTGAAATTTAAATAAGATTTAAATTAGTTAAATATAGATTGAAATATGTTATAATATTTAAATATGATGCTCAAATATATTATATATTTAAATATATTATTTGATGGGTTGAGTTAAAATGTATCCCACCTTTTTTATGGCATAGAATTCTTTTAAAACCGTTTTTCTCTCATGTCTCGTGGACTTTTTTTCTTCAGAAACTCTCAAAAGTTTTGACCTTGTGTTCGTATCATAGTAAAGAAGATTACGGGGGAGATTCGAAGCTAAAGCAAGTAGATTGAACACCTTTAAGAATATTCTTCATATTTGTTCCAACTAAATTTGTATAACCTTTTTGTTTTGTTTAAATCTAATTAAATTCAAAATTGATACGATATAAACGCTTTCGCTCTGCGAATGAAGTGTTCATACCTATCAAAAGAAGGTCATAACCAATCTAGTAAAGAAAGAGTGAAGTCGTGAGTTTAAATAATGGGTCGAATGACGATTTGGATATAATGACCGAAAATCTCAAAACTGCAGCCATGACATAGTCCATGCGCTCTTTCCTCTTAAACTGCTCTCCATGCATCTAATCGAAAATGAAGCATGTGGTAGGAGAAAATCACTGCCAACACAGAGTGAATAACAGTAATATTTAAGGAGTTATGCGTGATTTTGAATATATTCACAACGCCGTCGAGGATGAGTTTAAAGAAAAGTCGTAATGTTGGAGAACTCCCGTTTTGCGCGTCACCTCCCCCTAGTGACATGTATCATTGTCTGCATTCTCCAACTCCTTTGGCTCCTAAGGTCATTATAATGTTTGATTTCTCAATTTAAGTTGAATTAGATTAGTAAATTATATTTTCTAAGGAAACTAGGTGAATTTTTAATAGGGGTGACGATACATGGAACAACCTCGAAGGACGAATTCAAGCATTTAAGTTTAGGGAGAACGTCGGTTAAGGCCAACCAAGTGAGTGACTTTATTATCCGCTCGATCGGAAGACTTGCCTTCTATTAGGGACTTCATGCATATTGTGTGTTCATATATTAGGTTATTTCTCCAATTATGATGATGAGTATGGATGCGTACACTGTGGTGATGATGATGATAATGATCATGTTTTGCATAATATTCAAGAATTTGCTGACCTCCGGACGTCCGGCTACGGACAACTAGCCCGACTATGATGGACCCAGTGGGCGCGAAGTTTTGAAGGACTCACGCTTGCACGTGTGGGTCATGTGTAGAGAACTGTTAAACATCTCACTTTATCTAGACTAGAGGTCACCTCTATGATTGTTTTAACGATAGGTCCCTAATCATGCGTTGCATGTGTTTGCATTTCCTACCCCAATAGTATGGCCAATTACTGAGTATTTCATAAAATACTCAAAGCCATGTGCTATTTTGATTTTTCAGGTAATGGCAAGACACCTCTGTTCGGTTGACGACGACATCGCAAGTAAAGACCATAACACATGCATAGGATAATTATATTTGTATTCTTAGACCATAGGTTAGTATAGGGCGTTTTTCAATTTTAATATTTACCCTACCATGGGGTTAGACATATTCTCGCCGAAGCCCAAGGTAGCATCGTCGCTGAGTGATGATCCCTCTGCAGTTTTCGATGACCAAGAAAGTGTTTCTCTACGGCTCCTCCGAACTAGGTTGTTGACATTTTCACAAAAAGTGTTTCTCGACCTCTCTTTGAATTTTTCAGATCCAAGCTTCACGTTCGTTCAAATCCGACGCTTAGCTTGCGAGGGATGTTAAGGATATTTAATACTAAATTATAGTTTACCTTATATATCATATTTGATATTTTATTATCGGCAAATATCTGCCTTCTTGCTAGGTATCTTTCCGTATATTGTTCTTTCCATTTATTACTATTTCCATATCCTTGTAATTTATTTGATTATAAATAGAGAGCTTTCATACATCATTTAGGTGGGGTAGTTTCAGCAAATATTCTTAGTAGCGACTTTAGGTTAGCAAAAATTTAAGGTCATTACAGTTTGTATCAGAGCTCTAGGTTATAGATTCCGTAAACTAGCTTACGAGGTAGGCTTGACATGTTTCATGATCCACCATCGATGTCTCATCACCGTTAGGTATGTCTTGCATAAGATTAAAAAAAAATGTTATTCATTGCATATGTTATGATTGCTTACTATTATTAAATGTAACTTAGCATGGAATTTGATAGCCCCATTATATTATTGATGGTAGCATGATGGTTGACTTAGTTTTATGCTTATGAATATGATATGCTTGCCAAATTGTTTGCTTATGATGATATGTAATATGATGTGTGTTGCAATAGCGAATAGTAGACTTAAGGAAAACTATATGTTGGTTTTAGAAACATGCCACCTAGAGAACGTAGAAGAGGACGTCGAGGAATAGAACGACCCCGTGTTAGAGGAAGGGGTAGAGTTGAAGAGAGCCCACCTCGTGAGGACTCAGTAACTCGTATAGACGTAACTGTGCCACCTCCAGCAGCACTAGCGGCTGGAATAGAACTGACTATGAACCTGATGTAGGATTGTTTCAAGCAATGATGCATACAATGGTAGCCACCCAGTTGGTCAACAACTCTCGATCTACCAAAGGAGTGAGAAATTTACTGAATTTCAAGCAGTATGACCCGCACACCTTCAATGGAACCGCGGAGGACCCAACAGAAGCTCAACTGTGAATTTTGTCAATGGAGACAATATTTTTGTTAATGGATTAGCAGAACGATTAGAAGGTGTCATGTACGTCATTCATGTTGAAGAAGGACGCAAAATTATGATGGCGGGATAACAGAGAAATTCTTAGTCCTTACAGAAGTACTATAGCCTGGTCATGATTTAAGGAGGTATTCTTGAAGCAATACTATCTGAAAAGAAACCATAAGAGTTCACCCACTTAACACAAGGTGGACGTCCTGTAGATGACTACGCCCGAGAATTCATGAGACTGAAAAGATTGGTGCCCTCACTAGTGGACACAAGAGTTAAAAATGGTTGAGAATTTTATGATGGACTTGGACCCAAAGGTTCGTCGCATGGTAGAAGACATCGATCCTACCACTTATGAGACCGCACTAAGGATAGCTAGGACTCTAGAGAAGCCCGGAGATGAAGTGCACCGAGAGTCAACAGTTACTATCGGGTAAAAGCGACCGTATGAACCGAGGGACTCATATCGCCAACCACCAGCATGTAGACCTCGATATACTGATAGACATCCCCTCCACATGCTGACAGACACCCTCCTTGACATATTGACAGACATCCTAGAAATCAAGATAAGGCTAGAGGAAGAGGAAGATCTAGGTGCAATATATGTGGAAAGTCACATGGGTCAGATGTATGGTCGGGACTAGAGCTTGCTTTTGATGTGGCAAGGAGGGCCAAATTACTATGAACTGCACAACTAAGAAGACTGAGAACCCAGTTAATCTATCAAAGGCACCAGGTGGAATTGGCAGACCTGTGTAGACTCGTTCGGAAGTAAGGACATATGCGTCCACCATTAGGGATTCTGGGAGGTCCAAAACAATGGTGACAGGTACACTATTAGCCTTGGGACATTATGCTTTCACTATATTTGATTCAAGCTCTACACGTTCATTTATATTTGTCCCATTTATTAGATAAGCAGGGTTTGAACTAGAACCCTTATTGCATGTATTATCTATTAGTACCCCAGCGGGGATAGACATAGTTGCTAAGGATAGAGTAAGAGATGGACAAATAATAATAATAAGACAAACCTTAAGCATAGGCCTGATAGTTGTTAGCATGACAGACTTCGATGTAATACTAGAGATGGATTGGTTAGCTGAAAACCATGCTAGTATAGACTGTCACAAGAAGCAAGTAATATTCTCACAGTTGTCCGAATCCAGTTTTAAGTTCAAGGGTACATGTGCTGGAGTTACCTCGAAAGTATTCTCAATGATGAAAGCCAAGAGGCTGGTCTAACAAGAGGGTTGAGCCATATTAGCAAGTTTCGTGGATGTAAGAGGAAAAGAAAAGACCTTAAACACGGTACCCATAGTAAATGAATTTTTGGATGTCTTTTCGGAAGACCTACCGAAATACCCCGTTCCCGAGTGGTAGATTTTGCTATAGAAAAGAACTCCAGCCAGGAACTGAACCTATCTCTAAAACCCCCTACCGTATGGCGACAACAGAGCTAAAGGAACTCAAGGCGCAATTACAAGACTTACAAGATAAAAGTTTCATTTTGTGAATGTTTGATTAATCCACCACACCTAACCGGTGTGAAAATTATCTTATTTATAATCAAATAAATTACAAGGATATGAAAATAGTAATAAATGGAAATAACCATTAATGGAAAGATACCTATGTTAATAAGGCAAATATAATATATATGGTAAACTATAATTTATTACTAAATATCCTTAACACATTCCCTATAGCATATCCTCTTGGGGCGTGCCAATGTTATTTGTCAAGAAGAAAAATGTCTCGACGCGTCTGTGCATCGAGTACGGAGAATTGAATAAGAGAACAGTAAAGAATATGTATCCACTCCCTTGTATAGAAGACTTGTTTAACCAACTCAGGGAAGCGACAATATTTTCCAAGATCGACCTTTGGTTAGGGTACCACAAAATAAAGATCAAGGAAGGGGATGTGCCAAAGACAGCATTCAGAACAAGGTACGATTATTACGAGTTTGTAGTGATGTTGCTTGAAAATGGTTCACTCATCACTTGAATGTTTAAAATGCCTTTCTTCATGGTTAGTTATACGAGGAAGTCTACATGTCGTTACCACCGGGTCTTTGATGATAGGGGGATAATACAATATGTCGGCTACATAAGTCTATTTACAGGTTAAAACAAGCTTCTTGCAATTGGTTCTCCACATTCTTTACCACTATACAAAATGCAGGGTATACTTAGTCAAAAATCGATTACTCGTTATTCACGAAGAGTAGAGATAATTCTTTCACTGCAGTTCTTATCTATGTTGATGATATTCTGTTGACAAATAATGACCTCAAAAAAATTCAACATCTCAAGACTTGTTTACTCGAGAAGTTCCTTATCAAAGATTGAATTTTCTCGATCGAGAAAAGGAAATTCTATGTCTCAAAGGAAGTAGACTTTAGACATTCTTCAAGACACAGGTCTTACAAGAGCATGTCCAAAATTTTTTACTATGGAGCAAAGTTTGAAGCTTTCTTTAATAGAAGGGGAGAAGTTGAATGATCCGAGCAACGGTTGATTGACAAATTAATATATTTAACTGTTACCAGGGCTGACATAATGTATTCAATTTCTATGCTTAGTCAATTTATGCATGAACTAAGAAAACCACGTTGAGAGGCAACTTTTCAAGTTTTGAGATACATCAAACGTACTCTTGGTCAATGACTTCTACTACCACCTGAAAACAACTTGAGATTACAAGCATACTGCGATTTTGACTGGGGTGGTTGTCTATTTTTTTTATTGGGGTAGTTGTGTCGAACTACCAAACGGTCTATTTTTGGGTTCTGCATTTCGTATGAAATTTAGTTATTTCTTAGAAGTCTAAAAAAAACTAATGTGTCCAGATCATCAGCAGAAGTCGAGTATCGAGCTATAGACAAAATTTTTCATAAAAGTACAAAAACACATTAAAATAGATTGTCATATAATTTGAGAAAAAATTACAAGCTCGAACCATCAAACCATGTTATATTTCAACTAAAATGCAATTGACACATGTTTTGCTTTGCGAAGACAACAATATGATTTTATGAAAGACAAGTTGGGTGTGATTGACATATACTCAGAAATATTATGAAATTTGATTTAAGATATTGTGTGAGAAGAGTCGAGCTCGGCCAGCCAACAATTCTAGGTTTTATTTTTTTATTTTTTTATCCAAATGTTGCAATAATACATCATGTTGTACATATTTTAATTTGAACCACATTAAAATTAATATTTTAACTTTTGGATGTTAGTTGGACCCAACCAAGAGAAATACATGTCAACAAATAAACCAAAATGCAAATTTACAACTTTTCATATTTCCCATATTACCCATACAATCAGCCAAACTTCCAAGGGTATTTTCGTCTACATCAAACAGTGAAATATCCGTACCGGCGGTTTATTAATCCACTCCCCAATTAAGCTTTCATGTCATTTCACTCTTTTTCACACTTCGTTTCTCGTTCTCCCCCACCCCCAAATCTCAAGCTCCAATGGGGGATTCCGCCGGAGATCTTCCCAATGACCTCAAATTTCACGGTCCGATTAACGGAAACATCCTTGCCGCCATGGCGCTGGCCCGCTGCGGCGTCGACCGAATGTTCGGCGTCGTTGGAATCCCTGTTACCTCTCTGGCCATTCGCGCCGTTTCTCTCGGCATCCGATTCATCGCCTTTCACAATGAACAATCGGCTGGCTATGCCGCTTCTGCTTATGGCTATCTAACGGGCCGCCCTGGTGTGCTTCTTACTGTTTCTGGCCCTGGTTGTGTTCATGGCCTTGCAGGGATTTCTAACGCCATGGTTAATGCTTGGCCTTTTGTCATGATCTCTGGTTCTTGTCATAGTACATATTTCGGCCGTGGTGATTTTCAGGAACTTGATCAGGTTGAGGCTGTGAAGCCCTTTTCCAAATTTTCCGTGAAGGCCACGGATATTTCCGAGATTCCCAATTGCGTTGCTCGAGTTCTTAATATTGCCGTTTCTGGTCGGCCTGGTGGGTGCTATATTGATCTCCCGTCCGATATTTTGCACCAGACTATTTCCGAGTCTGAGGCGGAGAGATTATTGGCCGCAGAGGAGGAATTTACACACCGCGAGGTGATTCATAGAGTTCCGAATTCGCAGATTGAGACAGCGATTTCGTTGTTGAAACGTGCGGAACGGCCATTGATTGTGTTTGGTAAAGGGGCGGCGATTGCTCGTGCTGAAGGGCCATTGAAGAAGCTTGTGGAGAGCACTGGAATTCCATTTCTTCCTACTCCAATGGGTAAAGGATTACTGCCTGATTCACACGAGCTTGCGGCTACCGCCGCTAGGTCGTTGGCGATTGGTAAGTGCGATGTTGCGCTTGTGGTTGGGGCGAGGCTTAATTGGTTGTTGCACTTTGGTGAGCCACCTAAATGGTCCAAGGACGTGAAGTTCATTTTGGTTGATATTTGCAAGGAAGAAATTGAATTAAGAAAGCCCCATTTGGGTTTGATTGGTGATGCAAAAGAGGTATTGGAATCAATAAACAAGGAGATTAAGGATGACCCATTTTGTCTTGGGAAGTCTCATCCATGGGTTGAAGCCATTTCGCAGAAATCAAAGGACAATGTGGCGAAAATGGAAGTTCAGCTGGCGAGGGATGTTGTGCCATTCAATTTCTTCACACCAATGAGAATCATTCGAGATGCTATTTCGGCTCTCGGTAGCCCTGCGCCCATATTGGTTTCTGAAGGGGCTAATACAATGGATGTTGGTCGCTCAGTTTTGATTCAGACTGAGCCAAGGACCAGGTTGGATGCAGGAACATGGGGCACAATGGGGGTTGGCTTGGGCTATTGCATTGCAGCTGCTGTTGCTTCGCCTGATCGGTTGGTAGTCGCCGTTGAAGGCGATTCTGGATTTGGGTTCAGTGCCATGGAAGTTGAGGTACTCACTCTCCCCTGCACTTTATTTTCATCATGTTGTTTTCTTGCTATTGATTAGAATGTTCTATCCTTGGTATCTGATTCTGAGTTCATTCAAGAGTGTCTTCGAAGTCATGAATACAAAATCTTTAGCTAGCCAATATTCTTTATTGAGTTTGTGCGTCGTTATACGATCTTAACATAAATGTCTATATGCCCGTCCTCCCAATCCAACTTCATGTTCAGACAAGTATTTAGCTTTCGTACTTAAAGTGTAGATGCTTTTCCTATTTTGTGGGAGATACATTCTCATCTGGTCCACATTTGTCTGGTTTTGAACAGACGCTGGTGCGGTACCAGTTGGCAGTGGTTGTGATAGTTTTCAACAACGGTGGTGTATATGGTGGCGACCGGAGAACACCACAAGAAATAACCGGACCCTACAAGCATGATCCTGCGCCAACCTCATTTGTCCCATCAGCAAGTTACCACAAAATGATGGAGGCTTTTGGAGGTAAAGGATACCATGTTGAAACGCCCGAGGAACTAAAATCTGCCCTAGCCGAGTCGTTCTCGGCTCGAAAACCAGCAGTCATAAACGTCACGATCGATCCCTATGCCGGTGCAGAAAGTGGGAGGCTGCAACACAAGAATTTGAACATAAGTCCTTGAACACCTATGTTGTATGTTCTTGGCTGTAAAATTATTGACGTAATTTGTAAAGCTAATCACCGTGTTACTTGCACTAAATTATTACAAACTAAAGTTTAGGGGCAAAATGTTTGAAAATTTTTATTATATCCAACCAAATCCAAATTAAGGAAGTCAACTATAAAAATAAATTGAAATTAATTTATTAAAATGGAAGTAATCATACTATTTTAACAATCAAATAATGGATCATAATTTAATTGGTCAACTTTTGTTTTCATTAGTTTGCCTCTTTGGTTCTATCTGGCATCCCTTGGTGGGGACAGTGTTTTATAAATGAGTTAAAAATCATATATTTATACTATTTTTTACTAAATAAAATTGCCATATGGTGTTCCACGAGCAATTTGTTTAAAATTTAATGTTATATTAAAAAAAAAATATTATCACATGATGTTTTACATAGCATTTGTTTATATTTGCGTATCAATCAGCATTCCTATGATATTTTATAAAATCAAAATTTGTATATGTTTTTTTTTGTGGTTAGCATCTAAGATTGTCAACCATTTCATATAACATTTAACTTTTTTGGTGTTTTGTTTATGATAGCATATTTTTAAATATAGCAAATTATTTTAAATCATATCTTTGATTTATTAAAATGTGTGTTGAATGAACGTTTATACAACATTTCTACGAAGGTATGAATTCTTAATATTGAATCTCGTTCATGGATCACGAAGTGGTGATTGTTAGGAATTATGGATCTCCACAGTCACATGATATTGTCCACTTTGAGCATAAGCGCTCATGACTTTGCTTTGAATTTCACAAAAGAAAATCTGATTATAAACTCATGATCACCAACGTGAGACTTTCATCCAAGAGAGGGTTATTTAGCTCAAATAAACTTATTAAAGATGGTTAGGAAATTCTTTTATTCTAATAGTTGAATATTGGGAGAATTATGAGTAATTATGCCATTTGTGCAGAAAGTAGTTGAAAGCAGATATGGGGTTGCAAAGTCAAGCGGATGCAGGCGCAAGTTGAACTTGACCCAGTCTTTGAGACGCTATAGCTACATATTTTGCTGCCAATTCAGGAATAACGGCCCGTTTGAACACTTGTAGATATATGAGATGGACCGATGCTCTGGAACAATCTCTTCTGTGATCACGTAGCTTTCGAATGTTCTTCTACCACGACCGACATCTAGCGAACACCTAAAAAGGAAAAAGGGGGGAAAGAGATGAGTATAAAAATACTCAATAAGTAGTCACTGGTAAGCTCTCATTACATTTTAAACCTAGTAAGTTATCACGAACTTTTCTTTAGTGGTTTTTCAATAGTGGGTCAAGTTATAACATAGCATAACTTATAACATAGCATAACTTGTATCACGGCATAACATATTACTTGATAACTTTCATGAATAAAATATATGGTTTATCAATGTCTCATTGGCATAAAGTGAACCTATTAACGTGATTTACTTGGTGTGACATATGGAGGTTTATATATCATACAACATTGATAATATAACATAATTCCATAACATATAATAGTATAAATTATAACGTAGCATAACTTGTATCACAACATAACATATAATATAGCATAAACATGGTATAACACACGTCAAACAATCATAAAATAAGACATGCATACGTTATAGGGCACACATCATTCATATGGCAAACAAATCATCAAATGAGATCAAACTTAAAGCCATTTACTTGGTTGACCTTAGCCAGAGTTACTAATTATTCCTTGAACCAAACTGAATGTAATCAAAGTCTAATTCAACCTATTTAGACTTAGGACATCAGATAAGACATAATAAGCGACTTAGTTCATCACTAGGTTCAAAAAGTAATTTAAATTGACAAAAAAGTCGTCATACCGACCTCAAACACTTCTAGAAATGTTAAAACTTAAAATTGACTCTGTGAGGGTAAAAATGGTAGAAAAATGTCTAAAAATGTCTAAAAATGTCTAAAAATGTCGAATGGGGCTTAAACTAGGTCGGTGGTATATTTCAGTTTGTTTAGTCATTTGAATGAGAGGTTGTACCAAGCATCTATCATTTATACATATGGATAAACGTTGAGCATTAATAACTTCCTACATTTGTAACATTATATTTGTTTAAAAACGAGAATCATGCGACCTGAAATACAAAACATTTATTCCGTATGGTGAAAAGAAACATGAAGATGCATAATTTGAGAGAAGAATAAGGGTTGATATTGATGAGATATGAATTGAGAAAGAATTTGAAGCTGATCTCTAAATTAGAACCATTTCATAGCAATATCAAGAGTTTTAAGAGATGTAAGGATAAAAAATTGATAAACCAAACACAAGACCTCAGGGGATATTAAAATGAAAATTGAACCCAAGAAGAAGAGAGAATAAGAAAGATGATAATTGGAGGGGTGAATGAAAGGTGATGACAGAAGAACAGAGAGCACAAAGGAAAGAGATGCGTTGTTGTTGGGTTGAATTTGCATACCCCCATCTGTGCTCTCTATCTTCTGTCACCAAAAAACATCACACCATTAAACCCCTCTCTAAAACCTTCTTAATATTAACACATTTGACACCCTCCATTTGGAATAAGAGGAGAGAGAGAGAGAGAGAGAGAGCTTGACCATATTTGGGATGGTTTAGGTCACTCAAAGACACCCTGCATTTATAGGGCACACCTTCACATTGATAAACACATTTTATGATTGCAATTGTCTCTTCAGGGATCCTACTTACAAATGGTGAATTTAATGAAACATGTTGAGAATCCCATATCAAAAAAGATAAAATGACGTTACAACTTTTATAAAATACACGAATTATTAAATGTGTCTTATCTTTTAATCTATATCTTTAACTAGTTTATTATTATTATTATTATGGTCGTCATCATTGTTTTTTAAAATAAAAAATATAATGACAAAGAATATTACCATCCATCTAAATATAATTTACTTGATTTGGAGATATCTACCTACGAACAAGATTAGAAGTTTGAATCTCTACTGAGCGATTAATAATGTCGGTAGGAGAGAGATGAGATGACGTCACAGGTTAAGATTAGGTTTAGAGTGCATGTAAGGCATCTGCAGAAGAATGGCCACAAAAAGACACCCTCAGCTCCCTGCCCATTCAATTCTTATCCTGTCCAATGTCATAAATTTGGCCATTTCCATAACTTTTCCATCAAATCAATAAAACAGAAGGCAGGGCATATTCTAGAGGCCATAAATGTACGGCCACTTTTGGCAACATCCAACATGGAACAGAAGGATCATTTGAAGGTTTGACTGATATTGATGTGCCATAGCACAAAATTAGGTTACAAAATGCAACAATAATTGAAAGATTAGATGCTCAATGGAATTTTGGTAACTTAGACTAACCCACTTTGGGTATTAGCTTTTTTTTTGGAGGCATAAGATTGTTGTTTAGCTATTGGAGGAGTTGCAACCCCATGAAGTCCCCACTAATATAAATACATATCAACTTCACAAATAGGTGATAAGATCTTGAGAGGAATTAGGACAAAGCGGTAGGAAAAGGAAGGGAAAAAGTACTTTAAAATAACCCATGTTGAGGAACTGCTTAAATGCTCTCTTCTCACCTTGCTTTCTGTACTCTATACTTTACCAATTCCAAGCTTTTTTTTCTTTCTTGAATTAATAAATAAGTCAAACTTTAACGTTTTGGTAAATATATTCGTCACTTGATTTTGAGTCTTGCAGTATTTTACTATCATTTCTTCATCCTAAATAAGTATTTGGTAAAATAATACTTGATTGCAGTATGTTTGCTTCTTCAATAAAAAATTGGTTTATTTGATGATGCGTTGAATCATTATCACAAAATAAAACATACACTCTAATTCTTTAAACATTCACTCACACCATAAACCTTGACATCCAATTGCAAGTAACCAGATATATTTTGTTTCGATGATAAAACGAGCAACAATGGGTTGTGTAATGACTCTAGTTTTTTTACTGCCCTAGAGTCGCTATCATACGTATGACACAACTTCATAAAACGATGTCATGGAATTATAAGTTTATGATAGAGTCTTAAAACAGCACAAGGAAAATATTCAAAATAAATTAAAATAAACCAAGGAAAATATTAAAAGAGTAATGCTTGATATTAACCTAAAATCTACGAAATAAATGCAACTATCCCATGCAGACTCCATGGTTTTCGATGCGATGTCATCATCAACCGTACAAGGTTGTCTTGCCTTTACTTGAAATAGAAAAGTAGCATGTGACTTTAGTATTTCCCTGCCGTTAGGATCATGAAATGCAAACACATGCATCATGGATCGGGACCTATCATTTAAAATCATAGTTTCTTAGGTGGCCTCCAGTCTGGACAAAATGGATGTGAAGTACTTCCTTACACATGACCCACACGTGCTAGCAAGGGCCCACCAGGCGGGCTCGCACACTCCCTACGCCTGCTCATCAAGCTAGTTGGCTGTAGACGGACGCCCAGAGGTATAGTGATCGTCGTGCATCATGCCTAGCATGATGGTAACCTCATCATCATAGTGTACACGTCCGTACTCATCATAAAAGAAGAAGTATCCTGATGCATGTGGACATACAGTATGCATGAGGTCCTTATACTTTTCATCTTAAATCATTCATGCGACACAACCCCATACATTCCTTATATATTATTACCCTAGGTAACATACATGCATAACCTTTTATACATTACATAATTCATAACATTATGTAGGGGTTGTGCATCAGAAAACTCCTCATTGCAATACATGTTGTAACCTGTCATATATTTCATTCCCAAACATATTTATGTCATAATGCAACATGGCACCTCACACATACATATCATCGTAACATGACATATCATCATAACACATCATACATCTCATGTCATCGTAACATATTATATCATCATAACATATTATAGCATCATAACTTATCATATCATCATAACAATACATATCATCATAGCATAATATATCATCATAACACATCATATCAAACACATGATACGTACAGGGGCCACTAGACACGTGATGCATAAGAAAATTCTTTCGACCGTGCTAATAGTAGAGTCACTTACTTGGATGGCCTTAGCTGAAATTCTATCAAACTCTCAATGAGCTTGCTTTCGTCCCTCAAATTCGTTCTCACTTATGCTGAGGGTTCACCTATTTTGAATATTCACTTAATTGCCTCAGTAAAAATCGAATTCCTAACTTAATTTTATTAAACTGAGAAAACCAGGCTTATACTGACCTTAACCTCTTTTAATAAGGTCAAATTCATCTTCGGAAGGATAAAAAATGTAGGAATTGGTGCAAAAATCTAAGATCCAACCTGTATAAGTTGTTTTCTAGCCAATGGAGTTGTCAAGTCGAGATGAGCCGAGTCGAGTAACAAGCATCAAGCACATGCAAAAATCTGGATCGCATAGTTCAACGAGTCGGGTCAGGTTACGTTCTCGAGTGCATGGGTCATGCTTGCGGGTTGCATTTGGTCGTGGGTTGTAGGTTGGTTGTTGGGTCACGAGTGCATTCGTTTCTGTGGGCTAAGCTTCTGTCTACGTGGGTTGTAACTTTCCTGAGCAAGGTAAGAGTTATAACTTTCATACTTTATGATCATAATTACCTTAAAATAAATAAAAAGTGTTAAAATACATTAATTAAACACCATTACTATAGATTATCATTCACCTAAAATTTGTAGCCATCAAAGAATTAATGAAGGACATCGTCCTTAAAATTTATATTGAATGATTAAGATGTCTTGGTTCATATCACATGGTAAACATCACAAAATCATAGCGTAACATATCATAACACTAGGAAAGGTCATGTAAAGAAGCTACAGAGTACATGTCATGAATACATCACTCAAGTTATCTAACAAAGTCTAAAGACATTTCTAATACTAAATCCAATTATCTAGTTGACTTAGGTTAGAATCACTAAATATGGCTGGTGCTAACTTGATCCTGCTCCTCCAAATTTAACCCCACCTATGGAGTTTCATACCATCATGTTTAGAATATTATCGTGAAAATTGATTCACTTAATTGCATTAACTAATCCAAACTACACCAAATGGGCCAAACAAATGTAATAGCATTAACTAATCCAAACTTTGACTCCAATAATAATTGGCCAAACAAATATAATACTAACTTTAAATTGGCCAAACAAAATAGTCAACTTGAGCTAAATAAGCCGAGGGAAAGTTATCGATTGCACCCAGCCGAGCTGAAAGTAAAGAAGGGGCATGCAGATGACGTGATTGGATGAAGTCAGATGAATGGGTTGGTCATGGGTCATGGGTCACGGTTCAGGGGGCGCGTGTGGGTAGTGGTTCGAGTTGCTGGAGGGAGCCGTCTACCGACTAGAGGTGTCTGTGGGCTAAAATAGGCTGCTGGACCTGTTGGTAACAATAGAGAAATTTGGTAGATTTCTTTGGGAGAATAGAACATTGTATAACTAAGAAGGAATGCTTTGATTTTCTACCTCTTCCACCAATGCCAACATACATATATATAGGTAATTTGGGACATTCCCAATACCATTCATTATCCAAAAGTCATGTACCTAATTAATTATGAACTAATGAACCTACATGTATCTATTCATACATGTATCTATACATGTACAAGGGACCCTTCAACACATGTATCTATTCATACATGTATCTACAAGTGACCCTTCAACACCCTCCCTTAAATTGAATTATGCAAAAATCAGTTTAGGACTTCACTTCATCTTCTTGAGCTTCTTGGATTCTGCACATCTCCATCTTTCTTCTAAGTTTCTCGAACAATGGTTGTTTTAAGGGCTTTGTGAATAGGTCTGTGGTTTGTTCATCACTTTGGCAAAAACTGAGTTCAATAGTGCCTTTTTTACACAAATCACGCAGGAAATGAAATCGAACATCAATGTGCTTACTTCTTCCGTGCAACATAGAATTTTTAGACCAATTAATAGTTGATATATTATCACAATATATAATCGTCGTACTTGGTTGCTTTTGATTAAGAATTTCAAGCATATTTCTTAACCAAATTTCTTGGCACGAGCATGCTGCTGCTGCCACAACTATAGTTGAGAGTATTACAATTGGTTGATTCTTTGAAGACCAGCAAATTGTTGAAATAAACTTAAAATGCCAAATGTAGTTAATTTGTTAGGTTAGAAAAGTTAATTTGAAAAAGCAGGGTGAAAGAAAAAACCTAGAGATTTTTTAGGGAAGTGATGGTAGGGGTTTATGAGCGTTTCTCTCACCCTATCATGAGTGTTAGAAAATATATAAATATCTAATCATTTTCCTGTAAAGCGAGAGAAAAAGAGAGCAAAAAGAACAGAGAGCAAAGAAATACAGAGCAATAGAAAAGGCTTTTTGATAAAATTAGTGTTCTTTGTTCCCTTGTCTCTCCTTTATCGACATCACCTTCACAAGTACGCGAGTAGTACTTTCACAAAGCGGTATCGGAGCGTTCTATCGTTAGTGCGTGTGAGATTTACTTCACAGATTAGTGAGTTTTATTTTAATAAATTGGTATCAGAGCCGATGGAGAATGTGATGGGTCAAATGCCACTGCCGCGACTAACGAAGACAAACTACGAGAATTGGAGCATCCAAATTAAAGCTCTTCTCGGTTCTCAAGATGCATGGGAGGTGGCCGAAGAAGGTTTCGAAGAACCAAAAGATACCACGGGTTATACGGCGGCACAAAATAAGACGTTAAAAGAATTGCGATCAAAAGATAAGGCAGCATTATACATGCTGTTCCGGGCCGTTGACGAGTCGGGCTTTGAGAAGATTGCCAGGGCAACTACTTCAAAAGAAGCGTGGGACACTTTAGAAAAGGTGTTCAAAGGAACCGACCGAGTCAAGCAAGTGCGTCTCCAAACTCTTCGTGGAAAGTTGGAGAGCATGAAGATGAAGGAGTCAGAAAATGTATCTGACTACATTACGTGCATACAGACTGTAGTAAACCAACTAAATCGAAACAAAGAAATGTTACTCGAGATGCGGGTTGTGGAGAAGATCTTGAGGTCATTAACCCACAACTTCGAGAATGTTGTATGTGCGATAGAAGAGTCAAAGGAACTAGCGACGTTCACGATTGATGAGCTCGCCAGTTCTCTCGAGGCACACGAGCAACGTAAGAAAAAGAAGTAGGAAACACTCGATCAAGCACTTCAAACCAAGACATCTATCAAAGATGAAAAGGTACTCTACTCTCAAAATGTTCAAAGTAGAGGTTGTGGTCGTGGAAGGCGCAGAAATGGTCAAGGTGGTCAAGCAGCAGTAATGAAGGACATTATAAGGAGAAGAGACAGTCAAGCCAAGAAAATTGGCGTGGAAGAGGACGCAGTCGAGGAAGAGGCGACCGATCAACCTATTCCAACATTCAGTGCTATAAATGTCAAAAATATGGTCACTATGCGAATGATTGTAATTCTGTGACAAATGTTACAATTGTGGTAGAGTGGGACATTTTGCAAGAGATTGTCGAGCCAAGGAAAAGATGGAAGAAACGATCAACCTAGCTTTGGATGATGCAACAAATGAAGGCATTCTCTTAATGGCCCAAAATGAAGAGCTGAAAACAAAAGAACTCAGCGGCTCGAAAGATGATGACGGTAGTCTTGAGGCAGTGGAAACTGTTGGAAATGAGGTGATACGTAGCAGATTTGGCGAAATCACGATATCGAAGACAAGAAAATCAAAGAAGGATGAACAACCGAATAACAGAGAGCTTAAGCTCGAAGAGAGAGAGCTCCAATGGTGGGAAAAAGAATTTGAGGAAGAAAGAAGAAAGAGGATGAGAATGGAAGAGAAAATGGAAGAAGAAAAGAAAGATTTAGAAATGGAGATTAAAAGGTTAGAGAAGAAAGTGACTGAGCTGAGTGAGAGTTCTTTCTATCTCAAACAAGAGAATGAAGAGAATGAGAAGGTAATCTCTGAGCTTGTGAAGAAAATTGAAGGTGTGGAGAAAGAGAATTACTTGTTAATGGAGATCGATGGTTTAGTGGAAGAGCTAGTGAGGAAGGAGAAAGATATAGAGATACTAACTCAACAGAGAGACTCACTTGACGTGAACCTGAATCAGGTCCAACAGGAGGTAGTGAATTTATGACACACGATTGAGATAATCACTCGTGATAAAGCCGAAATGGAGGAGACAAAAATGAAAGTGGAAAATGTCGTTGTGGACTTGCAAAGGGAATTGAGTAAACTGAAAGAAGCTATGACGTCTGAGTCGAGCGTGGCTGAAAACGGGAGAAATGAGAAGTTGGTGTCTCAAATGGGCTGTACTCGAGAAGCTCCAAATGAAGTCTCGTTAGAAAAGAACAAGCTTAGTTTGCTGCTCAAGGACAAGGAGAGGAAATTGGAAACCACGACTGAGCTCCAGAAAATGAAAACAGCGCAGGTGGAATCGTTGAATATAGCATCTAAGTTTATGGGGGAGTTTTGTTGAAATAAACATAAAATGCCAAATACAGTTAATTTTTTATGTTAGGAAAGTTAATTTGAAAAAGTCAGGTGAAAGAAAAAACCCATAGTTTTTGTTAGGGAATGATGTTAGGGTTTATGAGCCTTTCTCTCACCATATTATTAGTGTTAGAAAAGGTATAAATACCTAATCCTTTTCCTGTAAGGTAAGAGCAAAAGTGTAATAACATAAAATAGTAATGATAATATGTATTTTTTATTTATTTGTCGTTGTGTTTGTTAATAATAATAATAATAATAATAATAATAATAATAATAATAATAATAATAATAATAATAATAATAATAATAATAATAATAATAATAATAATAATAATAATAATAATAATAATAATAATAATAATAAAACGAAAACACAGCAGCTGCGTCAAGCAGCTATTGTAAAGGAGGATAAGGGGGAATGGACGCGTAGGCTGGAGGTGTGGGAATGATGAAGGGTTTGCTAGATGGTGTGGAAGCGAATTAGGGAGTTGATTAGGCTTTAAAAAGAAAAAAACGAAGAGCAGCGGACAGAGGAAAACTCAGAAAACAGAGGAGGAGAAAAATTCTGAAATTTTGAGTTTGGGTTGCTTAAGTTTGGTTGTCAATCGAGGGTAAGGGAAGAGAGGTTGTTGCTGAGGAATCCTTTGAGGAAGGGGATACGGCCACGAGTTGAATCAGACGGTTATTCGAAAGTAACGAAAAACTCATATCACCGAACCTTTAAATCTCGATATCTTGGTTCATATTGCATAATAAATTATGAAATAGGGCTTGTTAGAACCGTAATTAGGAGATCTATAAAGTTGTAGAATAAGTCAGAACGAAATCCGAGGTGTAGAGATGGAATATGGCTTCGGGATACAATGGGTATTAAAGGAAAAGTTTGAAATTTTTTTGCAAGAAACAGAGGTTGAAGACGAGCGCGTGAGGGACACGCGGGGCATGTGGGAGTCCGAGAGTGGGAGCGCGATTGTGCGCAGATCAGTCGCGTGAGAAAAACACACCGAGCGTGTGCATGCGCGTGAGGGCGCGTGCGTCGTCGTTTTAGCTCCCGGTTTGTCCCGTTCGACTCCTTTCGACCGGTCCTATTAAAATTGGCCTATACTTATCTTGAAATTTGTGAAATATAGGTCTAATAGGAAGAAATTGTGTTGGAATACCTTGTTAAACGTACAACCAAGGAAAGAGGAGTTCGAAACTAAGTAAGTAGCATATCGATCTTTGAACTAGTTCTTAACTTGCTTTACAACATGTGAGTATGTTGTTTACCTGATTAAGAGTCTAGTATGTTAAGATGAGCTTTGATGATATTGAATGTTTATGGTATATTGTGACTGCTTGCCTGTGATGTAAGCATGATATAAACGATTGACAGAATGTTCTATGTATTGAACATGATAAATGTATGAAAGTATGCAGTAAATGTGAGTATGTTATGCATGTTAAGGGAAAGGTTATGACTCTAGGATATGCTTATTGGTTGTTGAGCCATGCCTTATTTATATGATTATGATAATCTACTAATTCCCGCGGAGTTCCTGACCAACGCACTGTGTGCTAAGTCAGGGAGCATGAGTACTCCTGACTGTTGGTATATGAGATAAACAGGCCGCCAGAGAAATTAGTAGATGGGCCGTATTTGACCGAGAGCGAGTCTTACATACGAGTCCGAAAATTCTAGATAAGCATATCAAAAGAGAGTTAGTAACCTAAGCTGGAGGTAGCTGAGATACCTTTTAATGAACAGATGACCCTAGTAAGAGAGACTAGGAGTCAATGGCGAATAAAACTTAAAACATCTGGAGAGATTAGTTATGAGTTAACTCATGAAAGATAAGTTAGCTACTTACGGGGTAATCTAATTACTCATCAAAATTATTATCTTTTCTTTCCAGATTTAGATGATGCAGGCCAACCGAGGACGAGACTAGCGGGCTAGAGAATACTGGGAATCCATGTCTGGGTCTATTTATGTAAATATGTTTCCGTTGTTAAGATTTTTGTTGGTTGATAACGTTTTAAACAGAATTTTTTTTAGTATTTTACTTAATGTTATTGAAATGTTTTTATTGAATGTTTGGAAATTTATGATTGGTTGTCAGAGTTTGTTATCAGTGTCGATGGTAACTCCTGTTAATCGTATTGTCGATGAGCGGGTGTTACAAAAAGAGAGCAAAAAGAACAGGAAGCAAAGAAATACAGAGTAATAGAGAAGACTCTTTGATAAAATCAATGTGCTTTGTCTCCTCGTCTCTCCTCTCTCGACATCTCCTTCAGAAGTACGCGAGTAGTACTTTCACAAAGCGGTGTCGGAGCGTTTTATCGTTAGTGCATGTGAGATTTACTTCACAGACTAGTGAGTTTTATTTTAACACAAATAGCTCCTGAACTCATCATGAAAATAATTCCTGAAGTACTTTTACGATCATCTATATCACCTGCATAGTCGTTATCTGTATAGCCAACCATCTTCGAATCATCTCCTTTCTTGTAGAATACCCCCAGATCAAAAGTTCCTCTCACATAATGAAGAAGNGCTGGAGGACCATGGAAGTACGTTAGGCCTACATCGTAAGCTAGTTTACAAGGTCTATAACCTAGAGCTCTGATACCAACTATAACGCCCATAATTTTCTTTAACCTAATTAGTGACGTCACCCATGCATACATAACTCATTAAGCGGAGGCTCATCATAAATAACTTTAGGAGAGTCTTTCATAAAGATTCATAAATCCAAAACAAAACCTAAACTCCGAAAATAAACCTTCAATAACTGAATTCAAAATAAATCCAAATAAAATGATACTCAATGCTATGTTGTAACTTAAAACAGTCTAATAAAAGTAAGCTTCTAAAAATATCCCATTTCCAACTTCCATGGTGTCCTCAGCTCCGTCGTCAACCGTACATTGGCGCCTTGCCTTTACCTGAAAAATGTAGGTAGCACATGGCTTGAGTATTTTATGAAATACTCAGTAAGTCACCCCATTGTTGGGGTTAGAAATGCAAACACATGCAACATATGAGCGGGACCTAACTTTTCATAAACTTTTCATAGCCTTGGGCGCTTTCCTATTCTGGGTAGGGTTGGGTGTGTGGTACTCCTTCACACATGGCCCATGTACGTGTACATGGACCCACCAGGGGGGCTCGTAAACATACCCCCTGGGCCTGACTTGGTTGGGCACAACGTGTTACACGTAGCCAGACACCATAGAACAGAAAAGGGCCCGCATGATATCATGGCGAACATAAATATCGTATTTCATTCTTTCGTATCATAAAGGGGAAGAATCTCGATGCACGTGACATACATATATGCATGAGGTCCCTTAACATATCTAACATGACATTACATAATCAGTACTAACATCGCATATACGTTTCATACATTACATGACATCTCACATGACCTACATTACACGACATACTACATAACATGAAAGTACATTCCAGCTGTATAAACATCTCATGACATGACTCGATAATTCTACGTGTATCTATGAAATCGATCAACATATTCATTGCATATAATACTAACATCTCATTCATAACTTCACATAACATAAACAGTCAACAGTCAACAGTCAACAGTCAACATAATTCATACATCACATAACATACACAATCTACGGTCAACACAATCTATACATCACATAATCATATCACATAAATATGGTGCATGCAGGGGCCACAAGGCACGCGCCATCATACAACACGTAGTAAGCTAACTCCAACAGTAAGATCACTTACCTCGATGGTCTTGGTTGAAGTCACTCACAACGAGCTAATCCCGGTGGTTAAATACGTCCTATGATAACCACATAAAAACTTAGGAACCTTTCATAACATACCCTAGCTAAACCTCATGCTATTTATCAAAATAAACCCCTGACCTAATTTGTCTTTAACGTTTAGGAACCATACTGACCTCGGATGGTAAAACTAAGGGCACAAACGGCTTCAGAAGGGTCAAAAACCTTGGAATCGATATATTATAGTGATACCGAGTCACCAAGCCGAGCTGCCGAGCCGATCAACTAAGCTGCCCAGCCGAGCCACGGGTTTTGACGGAGTCGAGCTGCCGTACACGTCAAGCCGAGCCGAGAGCACGCGTGTGGAGCTGAGACCAAGGCTGCAGCGCGCGTCCGTGTTGGGCCGAAACGCACAGGGCCCGCGTCCGTTCCGTGGGCTGGTCCAGAGGCCGAACGTGAACCCGGCCCGTTTTCCTTCGTCTTCCTTACTCGAAATCTCACGAAAACCCTAATCGTCACTGCGCCGCCAACGACGACGTCACAACCCCGATTCCGACGATGCGACGACACCCCTCGCCTATTCCGACCGACGCGCAACGGTATTCAACACCGATAGCCTCGGTCGATTCTCCCTCCGGNCTAGCGAACTACCCCACACGTTTTTCCTGGCTAACCCTCTGGATTTTCCTGTACTCTCAGACACCCTCGCAAACCCAAAAAGTTTGGAGAGTCAAAGTCGTTTCCAAGGAAGGAGGAGAGTTGAATATGAGAATATGATATGAACCAAGAGACATCAATCATACAATATACTTCAATGAAGATGTGAAGAAAAAGTTGTCAAAATTATCAAAAGATGTTTCAACTCATGCTACATTGAAGAAGAATGAAGTTTGATTGTTGTAAATTTTGGGTGGGTTACAATTTAGAGTAATTTAGAGTTATTGTATTTTAAGACTTTTTATTTAATTTCGGTTACATTTACATAATGGCTAATTATGGCCATAAAGTAGGAATGTTACAACTCTTGGAATACCTTTAGTAGTTTCATTTTTGAGGCTATATAAAGCCATGTATGTTGTATTTGTAAGGTAGACTTGGAAAATATATAAAAAGAAGCATTTGTGCTCTTCTTTAGCCAATGGCTAAGTTTCTTTGCAATTCTATGTAGTTTAGATTGCATGTAGAATCATTCAAGCTCGACATGATCAATCTTGCTTGTGGAGTGATTCGAATCTCAAACAAGTGTTTGAGATATTTGATCAACAAGAGTCATTCAAGCTAGACATGATCGATCTTGCTTGTGGAGTGATTCGAATCTCAATCAAGTGTTCTTGCCTTGAGATATTCGATCAACAAGGTAATCCGAATCTTACCCCCCTTGTAGTTGATTTCCTTATCTTATCAGAATATAAAAGATCTTTACGACTTTTCCATTAAGGTAGTAACTTCCTTGTCAGAAATCGCACATTTTCCAGCGACAATAAATGCAGCATAATATCTTTTCATTTTGGCAGCAAAAATAAAATCTACAATAGATAAAAAAAATAAAAAATCCGAATCCTTACAGTTCCGGTTGAGAATGTAAACGAACCACACAACAGCTTCTGGCCATAATTCCTTCGGAACTTCTCCTTTATTTAGCAAACTTCGAACCATGTTGAGAATGGTCTTGTTCTTTCTTTCGGCAACACCATTTTGTTGTGTGTGTATGCTGCTGTCAACTGCCTCCTTATGCCTTTCTCTTCACAAAACTTAATAAACTTGTTCGAGCAGAACTCTCCACCTCTGTCAGTTCTAAAAGCCTCGACTCTTCTTCAAGTTTCCGTCTTCATAGTAGCACAAAATTTCNATATAAAAGATCTTTACGACTTTTCCATTAAGGTAGTAACTTCCTTGTCAGAAATCGCACATTTTCCAGCGACAATAAATGCAGCATAATATCTTTTCATTTTGGCAGCAAAAATAAAATCTACAATAGATAAAAAAAATAAAAAATCCGAATCCTTACAGTTCCGGTTGAGAATGTAAACGAACCACACAACAGCTTCTGGCCATAATTCCTTCGGAACTTCTCCTTTATTTAGCAAACTTCGAACCATGTTGAGAATGGTCTTGTTCTTTCTTTCGGCAACACCATTTTGTTGTGTGTGTATGCTGCTGTCAACTGCCTCCTTATGCCTTTCTCTTCACAAAACTTAATAAACTTGTTCGAGCAGAACTCTCCACCTCTGTCAGTTCTAAAAGCCTCGACTCTTCTTCAAGTTTCCGTCTTCATAGTAGCACAAAATTTCTTGAAGCAATCAAAGGCTTCTGATTTGGCGTGCAAGAAATAAGTCCATGTTTTTGTACTAAAATCATCATAAGGGTCATGAAATATTTCTTGTTACCATTTGATGTTGGAGAGATCGGACCACATATGTTAGAATGCACCAACTCCAAAATTGCTTGATCTCTTCTCGATTTTCTAGATGGAAAAGAATTTCTTTCATTTCATGCTCTGCTACCACACCGCTCTCACAAATTTCTATTGGAGGAGTGATGTTTGGCAACCCAGTCACCATCTTCTTTGAAGACAACGTCTTTAACCCAAAGTGTAGATAACCATACCTAAAATGCCAAAGCCAATTGGTATCTTCTTTCTTCACCATCAAACTTCTTGCAACGACATTTAACGTCAATGAATATACGCAGTTGGTGGTTCTGCATCTTAGCAATCGATCCTCTTCTGGAGTCATAAATTTCACATTCATTATTTTGAAATGTGATCATACACCCTTTTTCTTGCACTTGATCGATACTAAGCAAGTTGACCTTCAGATCAGGAATGTAAAACACATTAGAAATTGACTCTACAAAACCATTTCTAGTCTTGATATCTACTGTTCCTTTCCCCATCACTTAGACTGTTGCATTGTTGTCAAGACAAACAGTAGTACAAAAATTTTCATCCAGAGTTGAGAAGAATTCCTTACAATCTGTCATATGGATGCTACATCCAGAGTCTACACACCTTGATCTGCAACCTTCATAGCATGGAATGACATTAACAATGTTTCTTCTTCTCTTTTCTGGACAAAGTTGGATTCGTCTCTTTTATCCTTTTGGAGCCTAGTATAACATTCATTCCTGTAATGTCTAAGGCGTCCATATCTGTAGCATTCTACCTTAGACTTATCAAAATGTCTCTTGTCTTTGTTGTCATAATTGTCTCTGACTAGATCTGCTAACCTGCCAACATCCCCACTTCTTTCTTGACCGCCTCTTCCACGATCTCTACTTCTTCTTTGCCCTCTACCTCTGGAGCTTGAAGTTTCACTTGGTGTGGATATCTTTAAGGCTGTCATCTCCTCCATTGCACTCGTGCGATTAAGCTTCTACTCATGCACTAGCAAGGAGCTTTGAAGTTCATATATTTTCATCTCTTCGACATTGTTTGCTTCTGCAATAAAAAACATACAATGTAATCGAACTTTGGAGTTAGAGATCGCAAAATCTTTTCTACAACCGTAACATCCGTGATTGAATCACCATGCATCCTCATTTTACTTGCAAGACTCATAACCTTGTCAATATAATCATTCACCGTTTCTCCCTTTTGCATTTGGAGAATTTCAAAGTCTCTTCTAACTGCTTGAAGTTGAGCACGCTTTACTCTCGTTGAGTCTTGATACTTCCTCCTCATTGAATCCCAAATTTCCTTAGATGTCTTCTTCTGAAGCATCGTTTCCAAGATAGTCCGATCAATGAACTGGAATAAGTAGTTCTTAACCTTCAGATCCTTCAACTTCGATGCTGTCAACTGTTGCTGTTGAACACAACTGAGAGTTCCTTGCCTTCATTTGGCTCTGCATAACCCACCTCCACCATATCAAAGAACTCCTTTGATCTGAGGAAATTTTCCATCAACATTGTCCAATGATCATAGTGACTATTGAATCTCGAGATAGCGGGTTGAATGATGTTATCAACTTGTCTTTCTGTTGCCATTCTTACTGCTGCAAGATCGCTCTGATACCAGTTGTTGATGACAATAGAGAAATTTGGTAGAATTCTTTGGAAGAAGAGAACTTTGTATAACTAAGAAGGAATGCTTAATTGATTTTCTCTATTCCACCAATGCCATATATATATATATATATATATATATATATATATATATATATATATATATATATATAGATAATTTGGGACATTCCCCAATATCATTCATTATCCAATACATATATATAAGTAATTTGGGACATTGCCCAATATCATTCATTATCCAAAAGTAATGTACCTCATTAATTATGAACTAATGGACCTGCATGTATCTATTCATACATGTATCTATATATGTACAAGTGACCCTTCAACATATATCTATTCATACATGTATCTACAAGTGACCCTTCAACAGGACCGAATGCTGATTGTGAGTTGTGAGGATGCTGGGTTGGCTAAGAGCTGGATTGGGCTGAGACGTGAAGCTAAACTAGGTTGTGTTTGCATGGGTTGTTTACATGCAGGTTAAACTCCCAAGTTTGCCAAGCTTCAGTTATATACCTTCGGTTCGGATGATTTGTTCGGATTTCTAGCCTAAAGTCTAGAGTCTAGTGTTAATTTGATTCTCTTTTTACCACTTCTACAATTTTGTCCTCTTTTCTCCTTGTAAATATTTTTGTCCTTGTAAATATTTATTTGAATATCTCAAAATTTGATGTTTGTAGTGTTAAGTAGGAGCTAGAGATGAGACATTTTTAGTGTTACTCATGTATGGATTCGTGTACATTCATGTATCCAATTATTCACGTGTCCCAACAACTCATATATAAGTATGTATAGACTAATTCTAACCAAAACAAATGTACATCTCCCTTAATTCAGTAATAGTGATCTTGAAACAAATGGATTGTTTCCAATCATATATATATATACACACACGTACTCATACAAATATGATTTATGTAGTCCCCCAAATGTATAAGAGAGGCCGGTGAGCTTGTTCCCTACAAAACAAGACCATTCTTAATGTTCTCGATTGATGCGCGCGCACACACACATATATATGTTCATCTAGCTGTTATATGCAAAAGTTCGTCCTAAATAAATTAATCAAATGAACACGAAACAAAATGTAACTATAATTACGCCAAGTGAGTTGAGTTTGAAACCTTGTTCTTCTATTTTGTCTGGAGGCGAGAAAATGATAAGTCTTTCTACTTTATATGAAGTCACCTCTCTCTACTTTCGAGGGGGGCAGGGGCTTCGATGTCTATCGACCTATCAACAACATTCACTGGAATGTCGCTTGTTTGATCATTCGTTCGAGATTGTTCTGAAGTCGAGACGAAAACATCTACATGAAAACCAAAGACATCATTCTAAAGGCTTCAGAAATCAAAGAAGCTTTGAGAAATCTTACCTTGATGATGATGATGAAATAGGGATGGAAAGAACTGAAAATAAACAAGAGTGGCCACTAAAAGACCTGCAAAAACAATGGTCATCCATAACATTGTCTTCAATATCTTTTCATTTTTCTCCATTCATAAAGGAAAACAAAGAATAGTTATAAGCACTTACCCATGAGAGAACCAAAAAAGACATCTTGGGGATGATGCATATAGTCATTCACCATAAAGATCCCAACAACATAAGCAACCAACAAAGGGAAGAGAACCACAAGTAATTTTGCACATGGCCTCCATGATCAAATACCTTCAGCTTTCCTGATAAATATAATGAAAGAAAACCAAGACCAGCAAATGACCCTGCCAACAAAACCATTCTTTTCTTACAAAACCCTTTTTTGTGTGCTTAAAACTATTTCCATGGCAATATTTTAGGAGCTATATGATGGAATGACTTGAAATTGGTAATGAGTTGAGTGAAGGGAAGAAAAAGTGCATGTTTTTGCCTACATGAAGCATGACCACTTGGGAAACTCTTGTACCCATCCAACACGTAACTTTTCTTCCCATGGCATACGACGTTTCCCATTCGATCGTAAACCTAAAGAAATAACAAATGAATAACATTCAAAATGCAATTTGATTAAATCTCAAGGGTCAGACCTTTGGGCTTTCCCTTTCGGACTTCCTCTCAATGTTTTTAAAATGCGTCCGCTAAGAAGAGGTTTTCACACCCATCTTTGGGTTTTCCCTTTTCGGGCTTCTCCTCAAGGTTTTTAAAACGCGTCTACTAAGGAGAAATTTCCACACTCTTGTAAAGAATGTTTGGTTCTCCTCCCCAACCAAGTGGGATCTCTTACATACACCTTTCTACAAATCCCCATTTAAATAGGTTTCAATATGTCATGTTTTGAAGCAACAAGCGTACGTACTTCGTTTCCATCGGGAAAGCAACGCCAAAAGAAGTCGGGGCGTGGCCAACCAACAGCATTTTTAGTTGTTTCGGTGAGAACTCCTGTTACGAGCACAGAGATGAGAATGCCTGCAGTGATCCATATTAGAAGCTCAGCCACAGATTAAGCAAAAACAAAAGGTTTAAACAAATTTGATGCATAATCACCTAAAATCGCATTATGAAGATGATAGGGGTCTCTCCTACGCATATACACCAACAGAAAGATTGCAATTGGTACCACAACTGCATACAACTAACACCACCATGCAATATACTAAATAATTATCAGGCTCTCCTTTCTTCCTCAAAGGATACATTTTTCAGTATCTATTAAAATACTTGTTTTTAGTTTCCTTTCTAAATCAAAATGTTCTTGTAATTTTAGCTCAACTTTAAAAATGAAATCTTATAAAATTTTAAATATAACGAATAAATTAGGACTGTTGACCTGTGGAACGATGATTGGTGTTTTATTTACTAAGCTAGCTCAAATTGAGCAAATATAGTTTATAGTTGAATGTAAAAAACATGTTGGATTTGACTCACGATCGAAATTATGTCGAAACAAGTACGAGTGGCAAATGAAACCTTAAGCATTTAACTTTTGAATTTGAATTCTCTTTTTTGTTGTGCTGTTGCAAAGAAAGCATACTTCTCCCGAGTATTTATAGTGGAGAAAGCACTAACTTAGTTTCCTAAACTTTCTCTTCAAATTAGGAACTACTAGCGATCTTCCTAATTAAAACATAAAACTTAGTCCACGACCATATAACTTGGTCCACAATTTCACTAAGTCTACTAATAATTCTCGTGAAGTTACTAAAAAAGTTAGTGACTTATTCTACTGGTTTACAAGCTCACGGAACAAAACAAGTAGAGATGACTTACTGGAACAGTCCAAAATGGAACAGTGACAGACATCAATGGATATTTAAGATGGGCGATCACATCTCTCCCCACAAAACGTTTAAATGGGTGGATTAAGTATATCCCAACATACATAAACATGAGCACCAACACCATCAACCAATCCATCCGGCGGCTCCTCGGGGAGGTTACGGCGGTGGCAACAGTTTGAGAATTTCGGTGAGGTGGTTCCCTCATGGACAGGAAAAGAAAAAGAAAGAGCAGAGAAAAAAGAGAAGGAGAGGGCAAGCGGTGATTGTTTTGGGGTTTTGTTAAAGAAGGTTCAAAAATTGGGAGAGAAAAGTGACAAATAGTTGGGAGAGAGTGGTGGTGGTGGAGGTGAATGGACACGTTTCAAAGGGTGCCAATGCAGCTGTTTTATTGAACAAACAAAAAAGAAGCAAGCTTGTTTTATTTTTATTTTTTACATTGTTTTATTTTCTCTCTAAATCTATACCATATTTATTTTCATCACTCACAAATATAATTATTTTAGTCTTTGTTTTAAAAATAAAATTTGAATTTCAATAACAATTAGTGTATTTAATGAATTAAAGAACATACAACACAAAATTTATAAAATTGTAGAGAAAAAAAAAAAAAAAAAAAAAAC
>NC_036640.1:7926931-7942735 GCF_002806865.2 Cucurbita pepo subsp. pepo
AAAAAAAAAAAAAAAAAAAAAAAAAAAAAAAAAAAAAAAAAAAAAAAAAAAAAAAAAAAAAAAACTCACTTCCCCATTAAATATCCCTCTTTAAAAAATAAAAATAAATATTAAATAATAAATAAATAAATATACCTGAATCCAAGCCAATTGTTCTTGGTTACCGTAAAATAAAAAATAAAAAAACTTTCCCCAAAATCTTCCTCTCGTACAAAATCCATTGTATATTCAGGTAAGTATTCTAGTCATTCTATTGGGTGTTACATTTATGAGGTTTTCAATACTACGAAGATAGGAGTTTTGGTTGGAATTTTTAAATTTCCTTTGGATCAAAATTCCATCAATTTCGTTACAATTAAGTTGATGAGGGTTAGAAAATTAAATACAAAAATAATTTATGTGTTCACGTAAATCAGGATACTTCTTCGTTTTGCTTTGTTGAGGAAAATTAGAAGTGTTAATCACATGCCTTGAAACATAGAAGAAGAAAAAAATGTAGTGCTATGACTCTAGAGATGAAAAGGGATGTACCCAAGTATACTAGTAAATTTGCTTCAATAAAAAACGACAAAGGGGACTTGATAGACGACAATATCCTATAGGCTGTTATATGTATTGAGAGTGGTTTTATCAAAAGAAAACTTCGTCACTACAAAATACGTAGTTATGAAATTAAAGCGTTGATATGAACCAATATGAGTTTATTAAATGAAAGACTCACTAGCTAAACTAGGTAAAATTCGTAAGTGCCTTTAATAAGGATTAAGCTTTGGGAGTGGCAAAATGTAGAAACTTCCTCACCTTGGTGTGAATTGAATGATTTAAGCTAAGTTTGAGAATGACTAAAGTGGAGAGATTGTGAATTGATTTAATGTTATTGAGTTATGGTTCGAATAAGGAGTTAGGATCATGATAAAAGTTTTATAGGAATTTATGATGAAAATGTAATGTATGAATCTGATTAAACTATTCTAGTTGATGGAAGGAAGCAAGTCATCTTGGAGAAAGTGAGAAAGTTGGAATTAATGTTAGTACTCCTTGTAAGAAATCAAGATTTTTATGAATATGAAGGGACAAAATAAGGACTCCGAAGCGTGTGGATGAAATCATTGGAGAGTGAGGACGAAATAAGGACTCCGAAACTCACAAATTTCCTAGACACTCCCCTCGATCTTTAGCCAACTGCCCAGACGTCCTCGAGTACTTGCAACGAAGAATGGAAAGGAAAATAGAGAGAGAGAAAAAGAGATCCAAACTTCGGCGAGTCAAAAACCGATGTGCCAGGCACCTAAATCGACCAACCAACATCCACTGAAAATCAAAACCCACACAACGCCGTCACTCGTGTCGTCGAAAAAAAAAATTCAAAATTTGGATTTTTGAGAAACCCCGATCTACCTCCCTAGAAGTCCACCAAACATGAAGCTTCGTGGAAGAGAGGAGGAGAAGTTGATAGAGAGATAGGGAGAGAAAAGACGTCGAAGTCATCAATACAAATCGTTTAGCCAATATTCACTTTGAATTTTCTCTATCCTATTTTTTTGTGTTAATCTAGATCAAGGGTGTGCGTTGTTGTCCGATCCTAACAACTAGTATCAAGCTAGGTGCTCGATCTGTGAAGATGGAAAGCTTAAAGATTGAAATTGAGAAGTTCGATGGATCCGATTTCGATTTCTGGAAAATGCAGATTGAAGATTATCTATATTAGAAAGGTATTCACTAACCTCTGTTGGGGGTGATGCCGGATACCATGACCACGGAGTAGTGGAAGCTCAAGGATCGACAAGCCATAGGGCTGATCTGGTTGACGCTGTCCAGAAACGTGGCGTTCAACATCATCAAGGAGAAGACAATGTCAAATCTGATGAAGGCGCTATTGAATATGTACGAAAAACCGTCGGCTATGAACAAGGTGTATTTGATGCGGAGATTGTTCAATCTACAGATGTTTGAAGGTGAATATGTTGTTGATCATATAAATGAATTCAAAATGATCGTAAGTCAACTGAGTTCGGTGGAAATTAATTTCGATGATGAAATTAGAGCATTGATTTTGATGTCATATTTACCCGAGTCGTGGGATAGTGTTGTTGTCGCAATCAGTAGTTCTTGAAGATCTGATGAACTCAAGTTTGATGAAATTCGAGATGTAGTTCTCAGCGAAAGTATTCGCAAACGAGAAATTGGAAATTCATCTGGTAGTGCTCTCAGTGTTGACCAACGGGGAAGAAGTAAACCGAAGGGCCCAAACAATGGGCGATCAAAATCAAAGAACCAAGTAAAATCTCCAAATAGACCAAACGTAACGTGTTGGAATTGTGGAGAAAAAGATCACATTTGGACAGATTGTAAAAGACCAAAGAGGAAGAAGAATCACAAATCTGGAGATAATGATGATTCTATAAATTCAGCAGAAGACATTGGGGATGCTCTAATCCTCAGTGTGGACAGTTCGATTGAATCCTGAATTTTGGATTCAAGTGCATCTTTTCATTAATCTCCAGATAAAGAGTTGTTCCGGACTTTCAAGTCTAGAAATTTCGAGAAGGTGTATCTTGCCGACAATAAAGATTTGGAGATTAAAGGAAAAGGAGATGTATGCATAAAAACTCAGGCAGGAAATCAGTGGATATTAATGAATGTCAGATGTATTCCTGGTCTCAAGAAGAACCTGATCTCTATTGTTAAGTTGGATAGCACAGGTTATGCAACAGAGTTGGAAGAGTTCGTGGAAGATTATGAAGGGTGCTATGGTGGTAGCACGTGGCTCAAAATTTGGAACCTTATACACCACTGCAGGGTGTATGAACATAGTTGCTGTTACTGAGAGTGCTTCAAATTCAAGTCTATGGCACAATAGACTTGGACATATGAGCGTGAAAGGAATGAAGATGTTGGCTGCGAAAGGATTTTTAGAAGGTTTGAAATCTGTGATGTGGGTGTCGTGAGAACTGCGTTATGAGCAAACAGAAACAAATTAGCTTCACAAGGATCCAAAGAATTGAAGAGTGTGCAGTTGGAAATGGTCCATACAGATGTGGAGCATGGTTCCAAGACCATGAAGCAAGTGAGAGTTGAGCTTGAGTTGTAGGGAAACTCATCTAGTGATGTTGTAGCAGATACTCATGAAACTCCTAAGACTACTGCTGAGAAACCAAATGTGGAGCAAGGTTCCAAGACAACGAAGCAAGTGGAACTTGAGGTTGAGTTGCGGAAAAAATCACCTACTGAGGTTGTAGAAGATACTCAAGAAACTCTTGAAATTGTTGTAGAGGAACCCGCGGTAGAGCAAGTGACACCTGAACTGGTATTGAGAAGATCATCCAGTACTATCGGAGTACTAGATATGTATGTATCTTCATTACACTATCTGTTGCTGATGAAAGGGAATCACGAGCCCTTTGATGAGGCCCTACAGTTGGAGGATACAACCAAGTGGAAGCAAGCCATGGATGATGGGATGTCTAGGCTTAAAAAATGTGTTGTACTGAGGCTGAGTACGTGGCAATAGCTAAAGTTGGAAAGGAGAGAATATGGATGATTGACTATATGGAAGAATTGGGCAAGAAGCAACATGAAAAAATTCTTTATAGAGATAGTCAGAGTGTCATACAGTTGGTGAGGAACCCGGTCTATCATTTAAAGATAAACACGGAAGACCATTTCTGATATGAATCAAGAGACATCAATCATACAATATGCTTGAATGAATATGTGAAGAAAATATTGTTGAAATTATCGAAATATATTTCAATTCATGCCACATTGAAGAAGAATGAAGTTTCATGTTTTAAATTTTGGGTGGATTACAATTTAAAGTAATTTAGAGTTATTGTATTTCATTAATGTATTTTAAGACTTTTAATTTACTTTAGGTTACAATTACATAAGGGTTAATTATGACCATTAAGTATAAATGTTACGAATGCATTTAGTAGTCTCATTTTGAGGCTATATAAAGCCATGTATGTTGTATTTGTAAGAGACTAGGAAAATATAGTAAAAGAAGCATTTGTGCTTTTCTTTAGCCAATGACTAAGTTTCTTTGCAATTCTATGTAGTTTAGGTTGCATGTAGAATCATTCAAGCTCGACATAATCAATGTTGCTTGTGGAGTGATTCGAATCTCAAACAAGTGTTTTTGGTTTGAGATATTTGATCAACAAGAATCATTCAAGCTAGAAATGATCGATCTTGCTTATGGAGTGATTCGAATTTCAAACAAGTGTTCTTGCCTTGAGATATTCGATCAACAAGGTAATCCGAATAGTCTCTTGGTTCATATCAATTTCACTTGCAAGTTAGTGAAAGATGGTGATATGTTTTGAGAAAATAGAGGGTGCAAAGAATCCAGTAAACATGTTGACAAAATGTGTTGATGTTGGAATATTGAGGTTGTGTAGAGCCTCAATTGATATGGGGCAGTGAAGATGCTCATGGCCGTTTGAGAAATGAAATTCTTGGTTGACTAGATCAGTCTCCAAGTGGAGAATTGTTAGGTTGTGAAGCCTCATACTCCTTTATAGCTTAGTCAACAGTTATACATAGTAAAACTATATATGGTAAATGAAATATAAAGTAAATTATCATATAAATAGTCATGTATGGCAAAAAACTATATTCGGTAGAGCTATATATGGTAGGTTGTTATATATAGTAGATGATATCTGGTAAAACTATATATATTAAGCTGAACCATATATATATATATCCATCCGGCAGAGCTTTGAAAATGTATTTTTTATACTTTTTGTATTCTCTATATTCTCTCTTACGGTACATACCTGAAGTCATCAATACAAATTCTTTAGCCAATATTTTTCTTGCCTTTTCTCTATCCTGTTCTATGTGTTATCTAGATCGAGTGTGTGTGTTGTTATGCGATCCTAACAGAGTCAGGTGAAGAAGAAAGGATCCGACCTATTCTGATACGGGTCGGACCCAAACGGCCTCAGCCAAACCCACGCACCTGCAACCAACGTGGGCTTCGGCCCAGTTCAGCGACAGCAACCTGTGATGTAACCCATAACCCGCGACCTGCCTGCCACCCGGGTCGCCAGCCCAGCCTGCAAACCCGAGAGTCGCGGCCCAACCTGTAATCTAGCAGCCTAGCTTGCATCCTACTCACCTGCGGCCCAACCTGCAACCCAGTAAGCCCTGCCTGCAGCCGAACGACCTGAGGCCCATAAACTGAGACCAATATGTCACAGCAGCCCACGCTTGTAGACGCGACCCGCGAGCTGACCCGAATTGTGGCTTGACCCGAGATGCTTGCACACGACGTGGCCCTCGCCTTGCCTGCCACGTGTCGACCAACGATGTAAGCTGCCATTCATCTTGGTCGGCTTAGGTGGCTCGGATTTTGCCATTTTGGCCCAATTTCCATTGTTCCAACCGTCTCGAACCTGTTGCAGCGTCAATTAAGGTATTTGAGCCGTATTTCATATTCATTAGTTGAATTAGTATTAAATGGTGAAATACTAACGAAATGTGACAACGGTGTGATAGGAAACAAATTCCGACGACATTTAAAGCAGCTTTTGAGAAACGGGAGCTAACGTTAAAATTAAGGAGAACGCCGGCTAAGGCCAACTAAGTAAGTGGTATTACTATAAGATAGACTATAAATTGTATGAGCTTTGATGTATGATTGATGTGATTACCGCGATGACGTATGAAATATTTATGATTTATGATGTATGAGATATATCGTATGATGTCATACGTGAGTTATATTACAATGTATGAGCTATGATATACGTACTTGAAATGCTTGATGCATTTGGTGGCATTATGATGAGTATGATGTTTTGCATGATGTTTACCTTAATATGATGATGTTTTCCATATTAAGCATGTTGTGTGACAATGATTGCCATATAGCATCATGTCGATAGATCGACCTAGGACACAACCCTAAGCGCATGAAAAACGATATTAATATAAATATCTAACGTGTATGTGTTACTAAACGTAACAAAGAGATGAGACTAGGGTTGTGTCAGAAAAGATGTTAAGATGAGAATTAGAGGGAACTCATGCATGTTGTGTGTACATAAGCATTGGGCTACTTCTGTTTTATGATGATGAGTGCGAACGCGTTCAAATGATGATGACGGTGTTCATAGTGAGCAGTGGTCTGCTGACCTCCGGACGTTGCTACAGACAGCTAGCTCGAAAGTGGGTCTAGGAGGTGTGTAAACCGTCTGGGAATTCACAATCGCACGTGTGGGTCATGTGTAGAGAAGTGCTACACATCCATAGTAGTCATAACTGGAGGCCCCCCTAGTATGAGAAAGAGATAGAGATGGATCCCTAGAGCATGATTGCATGTGTTTGCATTTAGCATAACCCCTATAGTGGGGTTACTTACTGAGTATTCTTCGAACTACTCAGGCCGTGTGCCACATCATTTTTTCAAGTAAAGGCAAGGCGTCCATATCGCAAATAGAGACCATGATACGTACATAGGGTAGATGCATATTTCAATTCCTAGTCTTAGGTTAGAAAAGGTTGTGTTGGATCTCCATTTTAAATTATTTTGTAATTGTTTTTTTTTTAAAAAAATTTATTTTGAATTCCAGTATTTCGTTTGAAACACATAAGACAATGGCGGTGTTTTCTAGAGATGAAATTGTTTAAATGTTTACGACATTTATGCTAGAAATGATATTTTTTAAAAGTTATATTTCACATATTAAATGAGCATGGGATGTTAGTAGCGACTTTGAGCGAGTAGAAATTTAGGATCTTACATAACTTGTGTATACCTACCCTATTAAAAAAATTATTTCATTGGTTTACATGTTTTATATCTTTCAAAAACTTGACGAGCATTGTATAATTAAGTAGTGCTATGTTCTATAAAGAAAATTGAAGCATAGAGAGAATATGAAGTGATTCACTTTTATTTATAGTTTTGCTTTTTTAGTAGACTGAGGTGAGGAATACAACTTCATTCTGTAGAGAAAGCTTAGGGAAGGAGAGATTGTAGGTCTAGCAGGTGGGGATGGGAATGCCACAGGAAGAAGCTATCTTTTTAGCATTGGGAGACTCTAAATAAGGCTTCAATATTGGGCTTTTCAGGTATTCACAAAGGCATCCCTCTTGCTTCTTCACTTTATCACAGCATTCCGCTGTCGGCGGCTCTGTGGATTTGAGTGCAGGAAGACATGCTCTCATCTCCGTCGGATCGCAATTCACCGCCTCTGCCACTCCAGCTCCAGTGAGGAGCGCCACCATCGCCATCACTGCCACCAGAAGGTAAAGCCTTTTCTTCATTGTTGCTGAAAACAAAGATGAATATATTGGTTGTATTTGTGATGAAGTTTCAAGTAGTATTTATAGCGCTTGTAAACTGGAAGCTGTGCACACAATACTTGCTTCTGGTCAGTTAGGAGTGCAGCCAAATTAATAACATCAATTACCATATATATAAAGGAAACGGAAGCCAACAAAGTGCCTAAAGTAAACATTTTTTTGGCGGTGTAACGGAAGGCAAGGGTCGCAAACCACCAAATGTAATAAGAACGGATTGTTGAAAATATGACAAAAGTCATACGTCATCTAATCGAGGAACATATGAATGATAGTCTCTCTATTCATGTGAAACCATAGATAAAGTTAAGAGAACATACCCTCTATTATACTATTGTGAAATTGATTGTTATGGAATCTTTAAATAGGAATTAGGATTGATTAATCTTTTCTTTCTTGATTGAGTTGGGTGATTGCAAAAATCTCATTTAAGAGACGGGTCTCATGGCTCATTCATTAATTGTAATAAGAAACGATAACCGGCGGTAATTTGAAGCAATATTGAGGAATGGGAGTGAACGTACTAGAATTAGGAAGAACTCCGACTAAGGTCAACCAAGAAAGTGGGCCTACTGCCGTATGGTTATAATTGTGTGTTGTATGATGGCACGCATCATATGTTTGTATACGTAAACTCTTATGAAATGAGATGTATATGCTATGAGATAGGATTGTTATGTTGTATTTGATGAAGTGACATGTTTATGATATGATGTGTTGAAGACATGCTCTGGATATGTTGTTTAATTGTTATCATATATGATATGTTATGTGTACGATGTAGATTGTTATTTTTGAAAGCATGAATACATTATGATATGATATATGTGCGACATGAATAATATGATATGATTGAAATGCAAAACAATGAACTAGCATGAAATACAACCCCGACATACGCATGGAAGCTATGATGAATGATATGATAAACATTATGAGAAATAATATAATATGAAGAAAACACTAGTGGGGTTGTATTAAACCATGATGAAAATGAAAAAAAGTTAGGATTTCATGCATTTTTGTGTGATGATGGCACTGGGGGCTAGTAGTTGCACTCCCCTCACTATAGATATATTTCTGTTCATTTGATATAACCATGATTAGCAAGTCGATCCTTCATAGGTTGTTCGTAACAAAAGTTGGATCATTTTACCGTTTTTACCCCTAAAGTTACTTCTTGTTCCGTAAGTCCCACTAATCCTCTAATGAACAATTGATTTGTGGTCCAACCACCAAACCAAATCCCTCTCGAGCCAATGAGAGGGTGAGACCCCTTGTTCAAGACCTGGAGTCAATACTTAAGGGAACAACCTCTTTATTGTCTCTAAAAGCGGGTAGGAGTGAGTTCTATCATGCACCCTATGTCTCCAGCTATTCACCCAGTCTTACCATTGAAATGGGAGGCTTATTGAGTCAACGAACTCAGGTCACTCTCACCTATGCAAATGTAAGGATAATTCTGAATAAAAAGGTGTTTTTGTTAGAAAATAAACTTACATGTTTTGTTTTTTTTGTTTTTTGTTTTTTTTGTTTTTAATTCTATCAAAAGGAATTTAATTATGAGGGCATAATTATCTACCGGGAGAGCAAATAGGGGAGAAATTTACTGAAGGGAAAGTAAATGGGTGGAAAAAAGAATGGGTAGTTAAAGCCAAATTTGGCCTCAGTAAATGCTATAAAAGAAGGGCTCATGTATATTCAATGTAATCGTGCAGATAGAAATAACAACAAGAAAGAGAACAAAAACATTGACGGTCTGAATTGGTGTGCAAGAACCTTGAGAACTTCTTTGTCTCCTTATCTCTCTCTCCCCTTGTGTCTTAATTAGTGTGTAATAACCTCTTGAGAACTTCTTTGTCTCCTTGTCTCTCTCCCTTTGCGACACCTCCTTTCTTAAAGTTTTGTGAGAGTTATCTAAATGAGTTAGATTCAGAGTGAGTGTTTTATTTCGAGGTTGATATCAGAGCAACTTTAGCGATTTCAATTGGTATCATAGCGATTTCAATTCCAACAAGTTGGCTTGAGAGCTGCGTTCAATTTTCTACAAATTGATATCAGAGCCGATGGCGAACATCATGGGACAAATGCCACTACAACGATTGACGAAGACGAACAACGAGAATTGGAGCATCCAAATGAAAGCCCTTCTCGATTCGCAAGACGCATGGGAGGTGGTCGAAGACGGTTTCGAAGAACCATTTGATACCACGGGTTACACGGTGGTGCAAAACAAGGCGCTAAAGAAATTACGGTCAAAGGATTAGGCAGAACTATACATGCTGTTTCGAGCTGTTGACGAGTCGGGCTTTGAGAAGATTGCAATGGCAACTACTTCAAAAGAAGCGTGGGACACTTTAGAAAAGGTGTTCAAAGGAACCGACCAAGTCAAGCAGGTGCGTCTCCAGACTCTGCGTGGCGAGTTGGAGAGCATGAAGATGGAGTCAGAAAATGTATCTGACTACATTACTCGTGTACAGACCATGACGAATCAATTAAATCGGAAGGGAGAAATGTTACCCGAAACGCGGGTTGTGGAAAAAATCTTGAGGTCATTAATAGACAACTTCGAGAATGTTATTTGTGCCATAGAGGAATTGAAGGACCTGACCAAGTTCACAGTCAATGAGCTTGCCGGTTCTCTTGAGGCACACGAGCAACGTAAGAAAACGAAGGAGGAACCACTCGATCAAGTGATTCAGACGAAGACAACAATAAAGGATGGAAAAGTTCTCTACACACAAAATTTTCGAGGTAGAGATAGTGGAAGCCGCGGGAATGGTCTGGGTGGTCAAGGCAATAGTCACGAAGAAAACTACGAAGAAAAAAGACTATCGAGCCAAGCAAATTGGCATGGAAGAGGACGTATTCAAGGGCGCGGTCAAAGATACAATCCCAACATCAAGAACTTCAAGTGTCAGAAATATGACCATTATGCAAATAATTGTAACTCTGAAAAATGTTATAATTGTGGCAGAATGGGTTCACTATGCGAGAGACTGTCTAGCCAAAGAAAAGGTGGAAGAGACCATCAATCTAGCCATGGATGACGCAACAAGTGGAGGCATCCTCTTGATGGCTCAAAACGAAGAGCCGAATACAAAAGGAGACGACGGTGCGAAAGATGAAGGCGGTAGTCGTGAGATAGTGGAAGTAAGGTGATACGCAGCGGATTTGGCGAAATCACAGTATCAGAGATGAGGAAATCAAAGGAAGATGAACAACGAGCTCAAATAGCCGGAAAAGCAATTCGAGGAAGAAAGAAGAAAGAGGATGAAATTTGAAGAAGAAAAGGAAGAGCTGGAAACAAAAGTTGAAAGGTTAGAGAAGGAAGAGAATGGGCAATCTCTGAACTTGCGAAGAAAGTTGAAGAAGGTGTGAAGAAAGAGAATGACCTGTTAATGGAGATTGAGGGTCTAGTGGACGAGCTAGTGAGAGAGAAGAAAGATATAGAGATACTGATTCAACAGAGAAACTCTCTCGACTTGAACCTGAATCAAGTCCAATAGGAGACAGTGAATTTACGACACACGATTGAGACACTCACTCGTGATAAAACCAAAATGGAGAAAACAAGAATGCTAGCTGTAAAAGTTGTTGTGGACTTACGAAGAGAATTGAGTAAACAGAACAAAGCCGTGATATCTGAGTCAAGCATAGCTGAGAACTGGAGAAATGAAAACTTAGAGCCTTAGATGGGATGGTCTCAAGAAGATCCAAATAAAATTTCATCAGAGAAGGACAATCCCAATTTTTCGCTCGAGGAAAGGAAGAGAAAATTGAAGAAATCACGACCGAAATCAAGAAAACGAAAACGACGCAAGAGGAGTTATTGAGTAAGAAGTATTTAAGTTTATGGGGGAGTTTTGTTGGAAAATAAACTTAAATGTTTTTGTTTTTTGTAATTGAGTCCAAACGAATTTAATTACGAGGGCATAATTATCTCAGGTAGAGAGAGGAAACAGGGGAGCAATTTACCGAGAGAAAGGAAATGGGTGAAAAAAATAGTGGGTAGTTAAAGTCAAATTTTGCCTCATGAAATGCTGTAAGAAGGCCTCATGTATTCAATGTAATCGTGCAGAGAGAAATAACAACAAAAAAGAGAAGAAAAACATTACAACAAAAAAGAGAAGAAAAACATTGACCTTCTGAATTTGTGTGTAACAACCTCTTCAGAACTTCTTTGTCTCCTTGTCTCTCTCTCCCTTTGCAACACCTCCTTTCTTAAAGTTTCATGAGAGTTATCTAAACGAGTTAGATTCAGAGCGAGCATTTTATTTCGAGGTTGATATCGGAGCAACTTTAGCTTACTTCATCAAATTGGTATCAGAGCGATTTCAATTCCAACAAATTGGTATCAGAGCAGCGTTAGCTTCAACAAATTGGCATTAGAATTGCGTTCAATTTTCTACATGTTCATAGTAAGCAATTTTCTACATGTTCATAGTTAACTCACAATTAAAGTTGAATTACCTAGGTCATCGAGTGAAAAAATCAGTCTCAACAGTAAACGACACTATAAATTAAGTAGTGCTATGTTCAATTTTTCTAATGATTTTATGATGTATAAAAAAGAGAGAAAATTGAAGAACAGAGAGAAAATATGAATATGAAGTGATTCACTCTTATTTATAGTTTTGTTTTTTAGTAGACTGAGTTGAGGAATACAACTTCATTTTGTACAAAAGCCTTAGGGAAGGAGAGATTGTAGGTCTAGCAGGTGGGGATGGGAATGCCACAGGAAGAAGCTATCTTTTTAGCATTGGGAGACTCTAAATAAGGCTTCAATATTGGGCTTTTCAGGTATTCACAAAGGCATCCCTCTTGCTTCTTCACTTTATCACAGCATTCCGCTGTCGGCGGCTCTGAGGATTTGATTGCAGGAAGACATGCTCTCATCTCCATCGGATCGCAATTCACCGCCTCTGCCGCTCCTGCTCCAGTGAGGAGCGCCACCATCGCCATCACTGCCACCAAAAGGCAAAGCCTTTTCTTCATTGTTGTTGAAAACAGAGATGAATATATTGGTTGTATTTGTGATGAAGTTTCAAGTAGTATTTATAGCGCTTGTAAAGTGGAAGCTGTGCACACAATACTTGCTTCTGGTCGGTTAGGAGTGCAGCCAAATTAATAACATCGATTACCATATATATAAAGGAAACGGAAGGCAACAAAACAAAGTACCTAAAGCAAGCATTTTTTTTGGTGGTGTAACGGTAAGGGTCGTAAACCACCAAATGTGATAAGAACGGATTGTTGAAAATATGACAAAAGTCATACGTAATCGAGGAACATAACAGGCATATTAGGTTACAGTCTCTCTATTCATGTGACACCACAAATAAAGTTAAGAGAATAGACACTCTATTATACTATTGTGAGAATTGATTGTTATCCGAGTCTTTAAATAGGAATGATGAAATATTTTTCTCTTGATTCCCTCCCTTGGGTGATTGCAAAAATCTCATTCAAGAGTTGGTTTCATGGCTCATTCATTAATTGTAATAGGAAACAATAACTGGCAGTAATTTGAAGCAATATTGAGGAACGGGAGTGAACGTACTCAAATTAGGGAGAACACCGGCTAAGGCCAACCAAGAAAGTGGGCCTACCGCCTATGGTTATAATTGTGTGTTGTATGATGGCACATGTCATATGTTTCTATATGTAAACTGTTATGAAATGAGATGTATATGCTATGAGATGTGATTGTTATGTTGTATTTGATGAAGTGCATATGATGCACGTGTCATATGTTTGTATTTGTATATGCTATGAGATGTGGATTGTTATTTTTGAAAGCATGAAGACGTTATGATATGATATATGTGTGACATGAATAACATGACATGATTGAAATGCAAAACATTGAACTACCATGAAATACAACCCCGACGTACGCATGGAAACTATGATAAACGTTATGAGAAATAATATGAAAAATGATATGATATGATGAAAAACAATAGTGGGGTTGTATTAAACCATAATGAAAATGAAAAAAAAAAAAGTTGGGATTTCATGCATTATTGTGTGATCATGCATTGGAGGCTACCTTTATTCCTTCACGATAGTACTTACGCGTACGCTGCGAGGTAGGGGAACAATCATTATATTTATCATAATGTTGCTGCGACGATTGCTATTCTTAACGGGTGTCTGGCATCAACAACTACTAGAGAATGCTCGCCCGACCAGAAAGGGTCCCAGAAGGTGTGCGATTAGAGATTGAAAAAATTAAAAGGAAAATTAGAGACAAATATGTAAGCATGCCACTTCTTTATTTATAGCTTCATTTTGTAGTAGAGATTAAGTTTGCATATACTAACGTCCGTTTCATATGAGAGCATAGGGTTCTAGCACCTAGGGACGGCGATATGGCAGATGGAAGCAACCATTCTGGCGCGAGGAGATTGTACATAAGGTTTGAACCTTGGATCTTTTAGATACCCACAAAAGCATGGTTGCTGCTGCTTCAACTTCCGGCAGCAAGCAACTGTAGGCCGCACCCCCGCTGACGTGATTGCACTGAGACATGGACTCAGCTCCGTGGGGTTACAACTCACCGCCTCCCCAACGTGAGCTCCGGTGAGAATCGCCACCACCACGAGAAGGCAAAGGCCTGAGCTATGAAGGTTCTTCATTCTTTGGGTATGTGTGTGTATTTGGCAAAGGCTTCAACCTTGATTTATAGGCTCATGAAGTGAAATGTATGCACGTAATTGCCACCCCTTTCATTAATTTCGCACTCCTCACACCTTCTTGTTTGTTAAGACTGCAGCCAAATTGATGACATATCTAAGTATAAAAGACAAATTTCTTTTTGGATAAAAGACAACGGAACAAGGTTAAAAGGGAAGGATTGGAATAGTGTAACTCCAAATTTTACTAAGCAACACGGTGTTGTGCACTGAAAGGAGAACAAATGTACTCACAACACTAATATGTCGCTCAAGAAATACAATGTGACACACAAAACTTATGATGTTTTCAACCGCAGAAAGAANAACGTCCGTTTCATATGAGAGCATAGGGTTCTAGCACCTAGGGACGGCGATATGGCAGATGGAAGCAACCATTCTGGCGCGAGGAGATTGTACATAAGGTTTGAACCTTGGATCTTTTAGATACCCACAAAAGCATGGTTGCTGCTGCTTCAACTTCCGGCAGCAAGCAACTGTAGGCCGCACCCCCGCTGACGTGATTGCACTGAGACATGGACTCAGCTCCGTGGGGTTACAACTCACCGCCTCCCCAACGTGAGCTCCGGTGAGAATCGCCACCACCACGAGAAGGCAAAGGCCTGAGCTATGAAGGTTCTTCATTCTTTGGGTATGTGTGTGTATTTGGCAAAGGCTTCAACCTTGATTTATAGGCTCATGAAGTGAAATGTATGCACGTAATTGCCACCCCTTTCATTAATTTCGCACTCCTCACACCTTCTTGTTTGTTAAGACTGCAGCCAAATTGATGACATATCTAAGTATAAAAGACAAATTTCTTTTTGGATAAAAGACAACGGAACAAGGTTAAAAGGGAAGGATTGGAATAGTGTAACTCCAAATTTTACTAAGCAACACGGTGTTGTGCACTGAAAGGAGAACAAATGTACTCACAACACTAATATGTCGCTCAAGAAATACAATGTGACACACAAAACTTATGATGTTTTCAACCGCAGAAAGAATGACATTATATAGCCTCTTGTTGAACCTAAAATTATCAGCCAAACTAACCAAACCTAAAAATATCAGCCAAACTTATCCTAGAGGATAGGACTAATCAGTCCTAGACAATAGGACCTTATGACAATTTACAACCATCTCCACCTTGTCATAAGATCTCCAAGTTGATAACTGATTTGGTTGCTACCACGTCAACACACTACCCCTTTCTTCCAACGTTGATGAAATCCAAACAATGCCAGAACTTTTCACGAGCGATCACCTTTGTCAACATATCAGCAGGGTTATCAGCAGTTCCAATTTTTAATAAACGAATATCCCCTTCGCTAATAATTTCTCCAATAAAGTGAAAACGGACATCAATATGTTGAGTACGAGCATGATGGACTTGATTTTTTTGATAAACAAATAGCGCTCTGGCTATCACAAAACACATCTATATGTTCCTGTAAAATACACAAGTCATTGATCAAACCATGCATCCAAATAACTTCTATAAAAGCTTCCGTTACTGTCATATATTCTGCTTCGGTGGTAGACAATGAAACAGTAAACTGCAATGTTGGCCATAGTAAATAAATAACCCATAGCAGATCGTCGCTTATCCAAATCACCAGCATAATCAGAATTCACATAATCAACTACAAGATTGTCAAAATTAAACATTTCTTGTTTTTGAAACTTAATACCAACATCAATAGTACCAAAAATGTACCTAAGAATCCATTTGACAGCCTGCCAATGCTCTTTACCATGATTATGCATATAACGACTCACCATGCTTACTGCGTGTGAAAGATCA
>NC_036640.1:7944365-7953741 GCF_002806865.2 Cucurbita pepo subsp. pepo
TTTCCAGAAACAGGTAAACGATTCACCAAGTGAACTGCAGAACTGAGAGCCTCAGCCCAAAATGCCTTACTCAATCTTGCTTGAGACAATATGCATCGAACCTTCTCTATTAATGTTTGGTTCATTCTCTCAGCAACTCCATTTTGTTGTGGCTTACCGGGAACAGTGAAGTGTCGAACGATCCCTTCATCTCGGCATACTTTAAGGAATGGATCATAAGTATATTCTCCCCCGTTGTCTAATCTCAGCTTTTTGATTTTCCTGTCCGTCTGATTCTCTACCATTTTCTTCCACTCTAGGAAGATTTGGAGAATCTTGTTTTTGTGCTTCATGGGATACACCCAAACTCTCCTCGAGTAGTCATCAATAAAAATGACAAACCACCTCTTTCCTCCCAATGAGACATTCTTCGTGGGACCCATACATCAGTGTGAACATAATCCAAAATGTTCTTTGTTTGGTGTATAGCTGTACCAAACTTTACATCTTTTTGTTTACCAAATATACAATGTTCACAGAAATCAATTTTACCAGTTGTGGCACCCTTGAGGACTCCTTGGTTCACCAACGTCTGAAGCGCCTTCTCACCAACATGCCCGAGTTGCATGTGCCATAATTTCGATATGTCTTGTTCTTTCGAACTTGCCACAGCAGCATGCCCAATTATTGTGGTTCCGTTGAGGTAGTATGCTATCTCTTCTAGTTTCTTTAATTGCCACCAAAGCTCCACGAGCTACTTTCAAATTCCCTCCTTCCAAAATGATGCGATAACCACTCGCATCCAAAATGCCAAGGGAAATCAAATTTTTCTTCAAGTCAGGAACATACCTCACATCATTGAGTTTTCGTATAACCCCATCAAACATCTTGATTTGTACTGAGCCGATTCCCATCATCTTGCAAGTACTATCATTGCCCATATAGACAACTCCACCATTAAACTTTTTGAGTCCAAAAACATCTCTCTGTTGGGACACATATGATAGGAGCACCTAGAATCAAGAATCCATTCACTGGTTTGACTGACGGATAGGGAGATTGTCAAGGCATCATTTGTATCAGTGTCGTCATCTCTAACCACATTGGACTTCGACCCCTTCTCTTCTAAGATCGGACAATCTTTCTTTCAATGGCATTTCTGTCGACAATATGCACACTTATTTTTATCAAGTTTTCTCCAATTATCAGATCTACCTCTCGACTTTAATCAGGACTCTCCACATTTGTTCCTTTTCCAAGTAGAAGCCCTTCCATGAGCAGTGAGAACATTTGAGCTAGAGCCTTGATATGTCTCATTTTCCTTCTTTCGCATCTCATTATTTATTAAGTCATTTGAAACATCTTCAAAATCAATATTAGTGATTCCATGTAGTAGGGTCGTTACTAAAACCTCGTAGGATTCCGGCAAAGAATTTAACAACAACGCCGCCTTGTCCTCGTCATCAATCTTAACATCAAGATTGAGCAAATCAGTGATGATTTTGTTAAAATCATCCAAATGCTCAGCCATTGAGATACCTTCCTTGTAGTCAAAACGGAAGAGTTTCTTCTTCAAATAGAGTTGATTTTCCACACTCTTTTTCATATATTTCGCCTCAAGCTTGTCCCATAATTCTTTCGCTATGGTAACCTTCATAAATGGATATTTCTGATCCTTGCCAAGACAGGATCGAATAATTCCACAGGCTTGCCGATTTAATTTCGTCCATTCTGCTTCTGTCATGTCTTCAAGCAACTCTTCTTAGAGAGAAATATCGAGGTCTTGCATGACCAGCAAATCGCTAACTTCGCCTCGCCAAACTCCAAAATTATTGGATCCATCAAATTTCTCTACTTCGAGATTGGAACTCCACAATCTCGATCCACGCCGTGATGATTCTGCCATTTGCAATAATTAATCTGGATGTAACTAAAAACATAATTCTTGAAAATTGATTTTCAAGAGAATAAACACGATTGTGAGCACGTCTAGTGGTCGATGAGGCCAAAACTTTCACAATACCCCAAGTACCACAATAAGGCTCTGATACCACTTGTTGTGCGCCGAAAGCGGAACAAATGTACTCACAACACCAATATGTCATTCAAGAATACAATGTGACACACAAAACTTGATGTTTTCAACAGCAGAAAGAATGACATTATATAGCCTTTCGTTGAACCTAAAAAGATGAGCGAAAATAACCAAACCTAAAAATATCAGCTAAACTTATCCTAGAGAATAGAACTAATCGGTCCTAAAGAATAGAAACTTATGACAATTTAAACACATGGGTGGTTAATAGGTGATTTGTATCATTCAAAGATGGGCAACCTATTTAAAATATTAGAGAGCTATAAAAATCTTCTAGATATTATTATAATGATTAAGGTTCTATATAGATTAGAGAAATCTTTTGGATTTATCCAAAATTCTGAATTTATTGAGTTGGTGAGTCGAACAAGAATAAGAACACTTAAACAATGATATGAGAACAAAGTCGAGATTGATGAAGCATGCATGAATTTTTTCATTTATTTTTCAAGTTTAAATTTATTTTATGCATAAAATACTTCACCACCATGTTTGCTGAATCTACCACACCTAAATGGTGGGGTAAGTTCTCTTATTTATAATCATTCACGGAATACAGAAATATGGTAAATTACAAATAATATGGAAATAGCGATAAAAGGAAAGAATAATAAATGAATACAATATATTTTCCTTTAATAAAAGGGCAAATATGTAACCCGTAATGTAAGGCAAATATCTAGATATTTGCGTTATAATGAACGGTCAACTATCCTTAACAATCACATAGTCAATAAGATTGATAATGTAACTGCTCAAGCTCACGACAAACAGATATTTTACTTTTTTAGATTTCTCTCAAGGTTTTAAAACGCGTCTACTAGAGATAGGTTTTCACAGCCTTATAAAAAATGTTTCGTTCTCCTCTCCAATTGATGTGAGATCTCACAATCTACCCCTTTAGGGCCCAGTGTCCTCGTTGCCACTCGTTCCCTTCTGCTATCGATGAGATCTCACAATCCACCCCTTTTTAGGACTCATTATCCTCGCTGGCACACTGTCTGGTGTCCGCCCTTGGAAGCTCAACGTCCTTGATGTGAGATCTCATAGATAATATTAAAAAACTATCAAACTTTTTGAAACTACTAAAAATATTAAGTTTCTAAGCAAAAAAATACACACCAACCATTTAAGATGCATTTCTTTTCCTCTATTCCCTTTATTTAGGTTGACTATAGCATCATCATCTCCGGTAGTATCATTAATTTTTCCTTCTTTTAAGGTTTAATGAACATTGAGTTAGAGACTTAAACCTCAAATTTTATTGAAATTTTAAGTTTTGTTGAACTCGTTAATAAAAACAAATCATCAACCCTTCCAACTCCCCACCCACTTGTTGAAATTGAAGTTAAATTAAAAGTGAAGTATATAACAAATTGTATTGAATATTGCCTTTAGTCATTTAGTCATTTTACCCTCAAGACAGGACTCACGTGGGGGTAAAGAGTTGTCTTTTAACTCAAGTTCTTTTTAACCAATCTCCCAGTCCTATTAAAATTAATGTGACCTAGTCTTAAGTACCAATAATAGGTATTAGGAGAAATCTTTTGTTGTTTATTTTGTGTTTCAGATGTTTTAAACATCCCGGTATTTAAAATAGCTTTTGTTTCGCTCGGTTTTAACATATATAAGTTGTTTTCTAGTTTTGCATAACAAATATGAATACCTCTTTTGTAAATGAACACTTCATTGATTTCAAAATATACTTTATACCATTGTTCTAATAAACTAGAGATAGATATTAGATTTCTTTTTCTTCCAGGAATAAAAGTACATTATCTAATATAATGAATCTATCTCCAAAAAAAAACAACTTTAAATTTCCTATTAATTCTGCTGAGACAACTTCTCCTGTTCCAACCCTGAGTGTTATCTCGCCTTTCGCGAGCATTCTCCAGGAACTAGTTTCTTGAAAAAAAAAAAATATGATTAGTGGCCCCTAAATCGAGTATCCAAGTTGAGTGATCATACTCAACTAAACATATTTCTACCACTAGTAAATCATATTTAACTTGTTGTGCCTTTTTGGCTTTCTTCTCTACGAGGTATTTTGGGTAATGACTTTTCCCTTGCCCATTTTCATTGCAATGGAAACATTTTCCATTATCTGCATTTTGAACCTTGCGTTTGCGGTTAGTAGGAATCTTATCTTTCCCCTTGCCCTTTTTGTCATATGCATCCCAAACTGTTCAATTTGCATTTGAACTGGGGTTTAGAGGACCTTCCTCAATTAAAACAAACATCAAACCATCATTTATAAGTATTGTATTTAGGCTTGATTTCCTTGTTGTGTAATTGTCGCCGTTTAATTTCTCAGAAGCAAGTAATTTTACTATTGAGCTTGACATGCTAAGATTTAAAACAAATTCTATTAGTGAATTGATTTAATCCTTTTTAATCCAATCAGGTTTAGCAATGTAATAATGTACCCAAAAATTATTAATTTGCAACGATACTTGAGTGAGTTAGAGCAAATGCTACCAAGGGGCAGTCAATCACTCCTTCACTAAACCAAGACATTCTTGACTCACACTAATTTCAGAATAACTCTTATTCCTATAGTGTTTTATTTATCGCCACTTTGGTCAAGAATATACTAACTCTAAGTAATTCTTCGTAAGTGTGACCCGTCATATTTAGACCTCAGAGATCGGCCCCAACAATGCTATCGAATGAATAAGCCAAAGTTGGGAATGGATCTAAGAAATCCTATCTATTTCTGGAGTTCGCGTTGTTACGACCCTCCGAATGGGTAGTTGCTCTAGGGCAACATGTAGGTGGAACATGGGAATCTCACGGTGCAACCTTGGTGGAGACCATAGAACGTGTTGATATACTTCCTTCTCCCATTTACTATAAATACTTTCTCAATTCACCTTGTTATTGTCTCATGCAAATACTTTCTGAATAGAGGCCGCTCCCAAGGCAACACAAGACCGAGCATGAATCTCACGGTGTGAATTTTTCAGAGAGCTTAAAAAGAAAACAATGTATCTCATATACCTCTTTCCTCCCACTAAGTATTTTAGACGGTTGGGTATACTCATTACTTACGTATATTCCGGCTAATTAAATATAACCTAAGTCTAGGTGTTTTAATAAAAAAAAAAAATAATAATAAATAAATAAATAAATAAAAAAAAATCCTTACATCATTCACGCATGCTCATAAAACTAGGCTAACTAAGCTCAAGTATTGGCCCGATCTTCAGGTAGCAAGTGTTCCATAAATCGTCAACTTAAGTACCTCCAACCTTGGACAAGATCATGCCAGGTGAGCTTTCTTGTAACCGTAGTTTTACAAGATATCGACCTATTTTAACTATTAAAATTGACCGCGCTTGGCCGTTAATCCTAAGTGAGCATGCATTTATCTTTGTTATAGATTTTAACGTCTATCTCGTTTTATTACATTGAAAATAACCTATAACATGCATCTAACATGCTTTATATAACTATTATATAATCATCCTTCCATGCAATAATATAACAATTATACCTATCCCTCGTGGAACCCTATAACATGCATACTATACATTATAACATTATAACATTATAACATACTTATAATGCATGAAACATACTTAGCCTATGGTGGGATTTTAAATCTATATGGCATACTTTATGCATATACATTTTCTATTTAATTAAAACATACATTCACAACGCATAATTTAATAAATACACTAAAGTGGATTGGTTTTGGGATTTTAAAGCAAGCAATTAACTAAATTATTATATTAATAATTAAAATAACTTGAACCGCTCCCGAGGATCACGAATCGGTCGATCCAACCCTTAAAAATGTTGAACCGGACCCCAACCAGTAGAAAAACACCCAAACCGCCTCTTCCATCTTCTTCTTTGGTTCAACTTGCTTTTGTTTCCATTATCGATCAATTTCAACATAAAATGGACTCTAATGACTTCATAAAAATTACAAACCTTTCTTCACTCATTAAAGCCCATATAGGCCAATTACAATAATTGTATCAAATGTAAGCATAAAAAAAATGTCAAAACCAAAAACTTCCACTTTAGCAACCACAAAATTTCATTCATGAAATGGTACCCACCATGCTCAAATTAATGTAAATAAAGTGCCTAAAACTTGCTCTCATACCAATTGATGGTGTTAATATAACATGTGCGGAAGCAATTTGGATCTTAGGCACTCTAAGTACATCAATTATAGTAAATTAGCTAATATGTTCAAAAGCATTAAAACTCAATGAGTTTGAATACTAATCTTTTGTAGTTTAAATTTCTTTTTCCTCATGAACTGGTTTCGAACCACCATTAGTGTCTTCCCTACTATTCTCCGGCCTTAGAACGGGATTGTGAAATCCGGTAAGTGACTAAACTTGGAAGGGATTTAGTATATGTGAAAAGAGAATTTACGAGGGACTTTCTCAAGCTTTTTTCAAGATGACTTTTCATGTACCTTGATCCCTCTCATTATTTATAGGGTGATATTTGCATATTCATGCAAATTTGAGATTACAAAATTTTTACCCTCAAAATTCTATTCAAATTTGTGGGGTTTATCTAGCAAACTCAAGCTTGGTTAAACCAAATTTTGACACTCAAAATTTCACTCAAAAAGCATGCAAGTTTGTTAAACCATATATTCACACTCAATATTCCACTCACTCAAACATAGACATTTTGACTTTCTCTATTTTAATTCAACCATTAATTTCAAATCAAAATAATATTAAATGATTAATTAAATAATTTAATAAATATTTAACATTAAATCAAATGTAATTCCAATCAATTTCGGCCTATATTGATTATGAATCCTATTCATAATTAAAATATTTAAATCTTATTTAAATATCTCTAATTCTCACATTTTGTTTAAATCGTAATTAAATTAAAATACGGTTAAATATATCGGATATATTTAGCGCATATTCTTTAATTTGAGCTCGAATACTTCAAACTCACTCGTCACACTATTCTAAGGTTTAGTCAGATATGAGCTAGCAAGGGGACCTAATAGACCTACAGATCATGGGCTCTAACGATCCGAGATTAATCGGCTAAATTCATTAACCTTTTAACCAACATTCATTAACTACTAGAACAATCCACTATAGCTTAGTAGTTGCACTCCCCTCACTATAGATATATTTCTGTTCATTTGATATAACCATGATTAGTAAGTCGATCCTTCATAGGTTGTTCATAACTAGAGCTGGATCAATTTACCATTTTTAGCCCTAAAGTTACTTCTTGTTCCTTAAGTCCCACTGTCATCTAATGAACAATTAGTTTGTGGTCCAACCACCAAACCAAATCCCTCTCGAGCTAATGAGAGGGTGGGGCCCCTTATTCAAGACCTGGGGTCAGTACTTAAGGGAACAACCTCTTTACTATCTCTAAAAGTGGGTAGGAATGAGTTCTATCTTGCACCCTATGTCCCCAGCTATTCACCCAGTCTTACCCTTAAAATGGGAGGCTTATTGAGTCGGCGAACTCAGGGCACTCTCACCCATGCAAATGTAAAGATAATTCTGAATAAACAGGTGTTCATAGTTAGCTCAGGACTAAGGTTGAGTTACCTAGGTCATCGAGTGAAAAAATCAGTCCCAACAGTAAACGGTCTGTTCATAGTTAGCTCAGGACTAAGGTTGAGTTACCTAGGTCATCGAGTGAAAAAATCAGTCTCAACAGTAAACGGCCTGTTCATAGTTAGCTCAGGACTAAGGTTGAGTTACCTAGGTCATCGAGTGAAAAAATCAGTCTCAACAGTAAACGGCAGTATAAATTAGGTAGTGCTATGTTCAATTTTTCTAATGATTTATGATGTATTAAAAAGAGAAAAAGAAAATTGAAGCACAGAGAGAAAATATGAAGTGATTCACTTTTATTTATAGTTTTGCTTTTTTAGTAGACTGAGGTGAGGAATACAACTTCATTCTGTAGAGAAGGCTTAGGGAAGGAGAGATTGTAGGTCTAGCAGGTGGGGATGGGAATGCCACAGGAAGAACCTATCTTTTTAGCATTGGGAGACTCTAAGTAAGGCTTCAATATTGGGCTTTTCAGGTATTCACAAAGGCATCCCTCTTGCTTCTTCACTTTATCACAGCATTCCGCTGTCGGCGGCACTGAGGATTTGATTGCAGGAAGACATGCTCTCATCTCCATCGGATCGCATTTCACCGCCTCTGCCACTCCAGCTCCAGTGAGCAGCACCACCATCGCCATCACTGCCACCAAAAGGCAAAGCCTTTTCTTCATTGTTGTTGAAAAGAAAGATGAATATATTGGTTGTATTTGTGATGAAGTTTGAAGTAGTATTTATAGCGCTTGTAAAGTGGAAGCTGTGCACACAATACTTGCTTATGGTCAGTTAGGAGTGCAGCCAAATTAATAACATCAATTACCATATATAAAGGAAACGGAAGGCAACAAAATGCCTAAAGTAAACATTTTTTTGGTGGTGTACCCGAAGGTAAGGGTCGCAAACCACCAAATGTGATAAGAACGGATTGTTGAAAATATGACAAAAGTCATGCGTCATCTAATCGAGAAACATAACAGGCATATTAGGAATGACAGTCTCTCTATTCATGTGACACCATAAATAAAGTTAAGATAATAGACACTCTATTATAGTATTGTATGGTGAGAATTGACACTCTATTATAGTATTGTATTGTGAGAAATGACGTGACACCATAAATAGTATTGTTATGTGAGAATTGATTGTTATGGAGTCTTTAAATAGGAATGATGAATATTTTTATCTCCGGATTCCCTCCCTTGGGTGATTGCAAAAATCTCATTCAAGAGACGAGACTGGTTTCATGGCTCATTCATTAATTGTAATAGGAAACGATAACTGGCGGTAATTTGAAGCAATATTGAGGAACTGGAGCGAACGTACTCGAATTTGGGAAAATACCGGCTAAGGCTGTAACGACCCTAAATTTCCACATATCTAGAGTCGTCACTAACGTCTCATGCTCATCTCTAATGCAGAATAAAAACCTAAGCATGCTCATCTTTACTAGCGGAAAAATTTAAAACTTCAGAATACGTTAAAACATTGAAAAACACTGCCGGACTTACGTGTTTCAAACATCATGCTGGAGTTCAAAAGACAAAATAAAACGATTACAAATTAATTAATATAAATGAATGAAATGCAAACGCCCTATCCTAACCAAGACTAGGAATTTTAAATATGCAACTATCCTATGCACGCGCCACAGTCTCTGATCACGATGCCACCGTCAACCGTACATGGGAGCCTTGCCTTTACCTGAAAAACAATATGGCACACGGCCT
>NC_036640.1:7954503-7977553 GCF_002806865.2 Cucurbita pepo subsp. pepo
TTTTTTTTTTTTTTTTGAATGTCAGTAGTTCGTTTGAAACATGTAAGACCATGGCGGTGTTTTCTAGAGATGAATTTTTTTAATGTTTTCGACATTTATGCTAGAAATGATATTTCTTTAAGATTTATAATCCGCATATTAGCTGAGCATGAGACGTTAGTAGCGACTCTGAGTAAGTAGAAACTTAGGGTCGTTATAGTTGGTATCAGAGCTCTATGTTATAGATTCTGTAGACTAGCCTACGATGTAGGCTTGACACGTTCCATGGTCCCAACGTCGATGCTCCATCACCGTCAGGTATGCCTTGCACAAGATAAGAAAAGAGAAATGTTTTCGAACTCACAAGCATTTTATTGTTGATATTACTGAAATTGTTACGAAATTTCATGTATTTATTAAAGAGTATGATGTTGTTTGCATCATGCTGACTGAATTATGTTTGCAATATAGAGTACATATGCATAGTAATGAGCCTTAGGCTTAAGCAACCTTATCTTGGTTTCTAGATGCCCCCCAGACCATGCGGAAGAGGAAGATAAGGAACAGGCCGACCCCCTATTAGAGGAAGAGGACGAGGTGAGACTAAAGAATGCCCACCTCGAGAAGGATTAGAGACACGGTTTGAATTAGAACCCTTATTGCATGTATTGTCGGAAGGCACCCCTGTGGGGGTAGACCTAGCAGCTAGGGATAGAATACAGAATGACTAAGTAATCATAGCAGACCAAACCCTAAGCATACACCTGATAGTAGTGAACATAACCGACTTCAACGTAATACTAGACATGGATTGGTTAGCTGAAAACTGTGCTAGTATAGATTGTCACAAAAAGGAAGTAGTATTCTCCCCACTGGCGGGACCTAGCTTTAGGTTTAAAGGCACAAGTATTGGGACTACTCCAACGGTAGTCTCAATGATGAAAGCAAAGAAACTAGTTCAACAAGGAGTTGGACTATATTAGCATTTGTCGTAGAAGTAAGAGGAAAAGAAAAGATCTTATATAACGTACCAATAGTAAACAAGTTCTCGGGCGTATTTTCGGAATACCTACCAGGGCTACCCCCTTCCCGAGCGATAGTCTCGATGATTGTCGCAAAAAGGAAGTAGTATTCTCCCCACTAGTGGGACCTAGCTTTAGGTTTAAAGGCACAAGTATTGGGACTATTCCAATGGTAGTCTCGATGATGAAAGCAAAGAAACTAATTCAACAAGAAGTTGGGCTATATTAGCATGTGTCATAGATGTAAGAGGAAAAGAAAAGATCTTATATAACGTACCAATAGTAAACAAGTTCTTGAACGTATTTCTGGAAGACCTACACCCCTCCCCAAGTGGTAGTCTCGATGATTGTCGCAAAAAGGAAGTAGTATTCTCCCCATTAGCGGGACCTAGCTTTAGGTTTAAAGGCATAAGTACTAGGACTACTCCAACGATAGACTCAATGATGAAAACAAAGAAACTAGTTCAACAAGAAGTTGGTNTAATATTTTCTTTTTCTTTCTTTCTTTCCCGGGTCGTTACAAAGGCCAACCAAGAAAGTGGGCCTATCGTTGTATGGTTATAATTGTGTGTTGTATGATGGCACGTGTCATATATATATGTAAACTGTTATGAAATGAGATGTATATGCTATGAGATGTGATTGTTATGATGTATTTGATGAAGTAACATGTTTATGATATGATATGTTGAAGACATGCTCAGGATATGTTGTTTGATTGTTATCATATATGATATGTTATGTGTACGATGTTGATTGTTATTTTTGAAAGCATGAAGACGTTATGATATGATATATGTGCGAAATGAATAACATGATATGATTGAAATGAAAAAATAATGAACTAGCATGAAATACAACTCCAACATACGCATGGAAGCTATGATAAATGATATGATAAACATTATGAGAAAGGATATGAAAAATGATATGATATGAAGAAGACACTAATTTTAAGTTAGAATAGGTAGATGCATATTTAAATTCCAAGTCTTAAGTTAGAATAGGTAGTCATGCATNTGTGCATCGATTACAAAGAGCTAAATAAGAGAACCATAAAGAATAATACCCTTTGTCTCATATAGAAGACTTGTTCTATCAACTCAGAGAGGCAACGATATTTTCTAAGATAGACCNTAATGTTTTCGACATTTATGCTAGAAATGATATTTCTTTAAGATTTATAATCCGCATATTAGCTGAGCATGAGACGTTAGTAGCGACTCTGAGTAAGTAGAAACTTAGGGTCGTTATAGTTGGTATCAGAGCTCTATGTTATAGATTCTGTAGACTAGCCTACGATGTAGGCTTGACACGTTCCATGGTCCCAACGTCGATGCTCCATCACCGTCAGGTATGCCTTGCACAAGATAAGAAAAGAGAAATGTTTTCGAACTCACAAGCATTTTATTGTTGATATTACTGAAATTGTTACGAAATTTCATGTATTTATTAAAGAGTATGATGTTGTTTGCATCATGCTGACTGAATTATGTTTGCAATATAGAGTACATATGCATAGTAATGAGCCTTAGGCTTAAGCAACCTTATCTTGGTTTCTAGATGCCCCCCAGACCATGCGGAAGAGGAAGATAAGGAACAGGCCGACCCCCTATTAGAGGAAGAGGACGAGGTGAGACTAAAGAATGCCCACCTCGAGAAGGATTAGAGACACGGTTTGAATTAGAACCCTTATTGCATGTATTGTCGGAAGGCACCCCTGTGGGGGTAGACCTAGCAGCTAGGGATAGAATACAGAATGACTAAGTAATCATAGCAGACCAAACCCTAAGCATACACCTGATAGTAGTGAACATAACCGACTTCAACGTAATACTAGACATGGATTGGTTAGCTGAAAACTGTGCTAGTATAGATTGTCACAAAAAGGAAGTAGTATTCTCCCCACTGGCGGGACCTAGCTTTAGGTTTAAAGGCACAAGTATTGGGACTACTCCAACGGTAGTCTCAATGATGAAAGCAAAGAAACTAGTTCAACAAGGAGTTGGACTATATTAGCATTTGTCGTAGAAGTAAGAGGAAAAGAAAAGATCTTATATAACGTACCAATAGTAAACAAGTTCTCGGGCGTATTTTCGGAATACCTACCAGGGCTACCCCCTTCCCGAGCGATAGTCTCGATGATTGTCGCAAAAAGGAAGTAGTATTCTCCCCACTAGTGGGACCTAGCTTTAGGTTTAAAGGCACAAGTATTGGGACTATTCCAATGGTAGTCTCGATGATGAAAGCAAAGAAACTAATTCAACAAGAAGTTGGGCTATATTAGCATGTGTCATAGATGTAAGAGGAAAAGAAAAGATCTTATATAACGTACCAATAGTAAACAAGTTCTTGAACGTATTTCTGGAAGACCTACACCCCTCCCCAAGTGGTAGTCTCGATGATTGTCGCAAAAAGGAAGTAGTATTCTCCCCATTAGCGGGACCTAGCTTTAGGTTTAAAGGCATAAGTACTAGGACTACTCCAACGATAGACTCAATGATGAAAACAAAGAAACTAGTTCAACAAGAAGTTGGTCTATATTAGCATGTGTCATAGATGTAAGAGGAAAAGAAAAGATCCTATATAACGTACCAATAGTAAACAAGTTCTCGGACGTATTTCTTGAAGACCTACCGGGGATACCCCCTTCTCGAGCGGTTGACTTCGCTATAAAACTCAAATCGGGAACTAGACCTATCTCCACAGCACCTTATCGTACGGTGCCAACGGAGTTGAAAGAACTCAAGGCGCAGTTACTAGACTTAGTGGACAAAGGTTTCATTCGGCCTAGTGTATCCCCTTGGGGTGCACCGGTGTTGTTTGTCAAAAAGAAAGACGGACTGATGCGTCTGTGCATCGATTACAAAGAGCTAAATAAGAGAACCATAAAGAATAATACCCTTTGTCTCATATAGAAGACTTGTTCTATCAACTCAGAGAGGCAACGATATTTTCTAAGATAGACCTTCGGTCAGGTTACCACCAAATCAAAATTAAAGAAAAAGACGTACCAAAGACAGCATTTAGGACAAGGTACAGTCACTACGAGTTCGTAGTGAAGTCATTTGGCCTCACTAATGCCCCAGCTGTGTTTATAGAATTAATAAAGCGAGTATTCAAGGACTATCTAGACACATTTATTGTCGTGTTCATTGATGACATCCTAGTGTACTCGAAAACAGACCTATAACACGAAGAATACTCTGAAAAGTCCTAACCACTCTCAGAGAGAACAAGTTGTACGCAAATTTCTCCAAGTGTGAATTCTGGTTGCCAAAAGTCTCGTCCTTAGGACACGTGGTATCAAAAGATGGAATATCAGTAGATCCCACCAAAGTTGAGGTCGTTACGAAGTGGGAAGGCCCAACTACGGTTACAGAAGTACAGAGTTTCCTAGGATTGGCGGGATACTATCGAAGGTCCGTGTAAGAATTCGCTAGAACCCGAGATATCCTAAAAACTTCTTTTGCTAAGTCAAGCTTATTGACTCACAAAGTTTCTTCTTAAGGCTTGTCATGAGCGTATCAAAATCACTGTGTCGCATAATCGAAAATGTATGATCGTGACAATATGCGCATGTGGAAACGAGTGTGAAAACCTCCCTGCGTGCATGTATAGCATGGGACCTGTACCTAAGTAATCTTTTCTTTATTGTTTGATATTTGTTCAATTATCTTTCCTTTCGGTTTCGATACTAGCCTTACTTTTACTTGATCTATGACACACTAGTGAATTTCTTAGTAAATTTAGAGTCTCTAACAAGCGAAAAAGTAAGCTTAAAGAGGCACACTACATCTCGATAAGTAGTCACGCAAACTTTAGGCAATAAATACTTGTAAGGATCGCTAGGATGTGCTAGCATGAGAGTATTTCTTATCTTAGGTGGTTAGAAGATTCATGTTTAACACTACAAAAGAGCAATTTTGGATAGAAATGCATTAACGTATGATGTGAAAAATTACCATCCTAGGATAAGATTTCTAATTTTTCTATCCAGCTAGAAGGAGAATATGTATGATTGGAATACAAGTTGAGAAATAAGGATGAGTAAGCTAGGTAAGATATAAAAAATTACCAAAATGCCTCTACGATCAGATTTGTGATGAATGTAGTTTTAAATGTTTTTCATTGTGTTATAAAAGAGGATGAACTATTTTGATTTGTGCTTCGGCCAATTGATGGCTGTTATTTTCCCTTGAACTTGTTTGTTTGCATGAATGTTTTAGTTTATGTTTTTAGGGCTTTAGATTATGTATACCATGCTTTAGGTGATTGAAAGGATAACATCCCAGGTCAGAACGTTTTTAGTAGATTGATCACTATACGATTGTGAGCGACGATCAAAGGGTTAGAATTGCCTACACCTAAAGTATGGAGTAGTTGAGGATTCAGTCCTAAACATCCTAAAAACAAATAGTTGAGAATCAAATCGCCTAGATGCCGCTAAGAACCTAGTAAACCCCCACAACATCCAAGGACAACCAAGGTAGCTCACCAGATAATAAGTAGCATGAATGGTGTCATAAGTCTCTCCACTACCCTATTCACTCCGGGATTAGGGTGGTTGGAGATTAGGGTAGTGCATGTCCCAACCTTGTGAAAATAGCTAGGAGTCTCTTGAACAGTGCCTCACATTGATTGATCTAATATGCTGTGTATGAAAATACTTAAAACGAGTAAGAATGAGGCTTATCACTCACACTATTGTCTTAAACATAGTTCAACCATTTTCAAGAATAGGGTAGGTATGGCTCATTTTCTCATACATTTGTTTCAGTTATGCACCACCATATATCGAAAGAGCATTGCATGAAATATCCTCGCTTAGATTCAAGAAGTAACCAAAGTATGTGGTGGTGCTAAAATTCTTTAGTAATGGAGAGTACCTAAACACAACAAATCCTAAGTTATTAACTAAAATTTAAATATACATATTTTTCAAAACTAATTATAAATACGCTTTGTTTTATTCTATTTCAATATCTAAACCTTAAACGCTGTCTTTTTAGTTCACAACTTTAAATACAAAAGAAAATAAAAGTTAAATTTTATGAATATAACATTTCAATAAGTAATGTTAAAAATATCATCTTCTAGAAACTCATTAATCACTAAATTATTTTATTAGGAAACGTAATTATTGATTGGACGATAAATTAGAAATAGTATCATCTACCTCTAATGAATGATTGCCTTATTTGTCCTTAATTTTATTTAGAATTAACTTGTTTAAACTACTACTTTTGCCATTTTGAAATCAAGGTAATTCCCCCAAAATTAGTAAACTATTCTTAATTTTTGTCTAGTACTAGGATATAAACTAGGTGGAAAACGTGTAGTAATATTCTTCCCTATAACTAGATTAAGCCTATTTGGTGTTTATATTTTAAAATATTTTAATAGGTTCTTAAATCTCAACTACCAACCACGTGTGGGTCATCCTTTTCGGTGGATCAATTATAGGAATTCCATAGTTAAACTTACTTTACTTTGAGTAATTCTATGTTTGATAACTTCTTAAACTTATGTTAGTCTGTGAGGATTAAGAATCGAAGATTAAGTAACGTGATCATGTGGTAGAAGAATGTCGGAGTTTAAATCCGTTCGGATTCTGAACCTTGATTCAAATTTTGGGTATAGGTTCATGCCTAGTAGATCTTGACATAGTTTCCACTTTTCGACCTTAATTAAACCGATAAACTTCATAAACCTAACTTGAATGACCTATTAATTAGACACAAAATGAAGGTCTACCGACTACTTGAAATTTAAGCTTTAGGTGGGTGAGGAAGGAAGGATGGACAGCGAAAACCTCATATCAAAAGGGAATAGAAATGAATCAAGAAATTAGTGCATCGTGTAAAAGTATACATTCTATCATCAATTGTGTTGTTGTGTAAAAGTACTTTTGGTTTATAAGTTAAACGTTTGAATCTCAATCTCTAGTTAAGGAACCTATCAGATTAGGTAATTTGGTTTATAACTTATACGTTTCAATCTCAATCTCTAGTTAAAGAATTTTTGCTCTAACCCTAAACCCTTCCACGAGACTATAAATGCAGCCCCAATGCTTTGCCAGACATGCACCTTAACACCATTCCTCTTACAAAATCAACCTAATGAAGAGATTGTCAATTTCAAGTCTCTGTGTTTTGGTGGTGGCGGTGGCGTCGATGGCGCTTCTCACTGGTGCTCCGGTGGCCGATGCGGTGGACTGCAACCCTTCAGAGCTCAGCCCATGTCTTCCTGCAATTACGTCATCGACACCGCCGACGAGCTCTTGTTGCCAGAAGATGGTTGAGCAGACGCCGTGCCTTTGCGGATACTTTAAGAATCCAGAATTCAAGCCTTACGTTACTGGCGGCAAACGGGTTGCTGCTGCTTGCGGCCTCACCGTTCCTGAGTGTTAGGGTTGGAGAGAGGGTGGGATGAATAAAATAAAGATGGTTATGTGCCAACTTGAACTGCGTACCTGAAAATAAAAGCGAATATGAATAATGAATATATGATCATCAATAATTTGTTATGTATGGAAATCTTATAGTGGGAATGGAACATATTAAAAGAGAGTATGAATATACATATCTATCAACAATTATGAGCTAAAATACTTGTTTGAATTCTTTTTTCATAAAAAAATTATATGTTTTCTTTTACTATTTCTTTTGCTGGGCTCCCACCACTACGACAGAAATAAATAGATGAATTAAAAGAAATAAGAAAATAAGTAACACAATAATTTACATGGAAAATTTTAAAATTAGCCACAGAAATCATGATCCTAAAGTGTTACAAGAACCTTCTATCAAGAATTTGTATTACAATCATACATTTTTCCGTCGTGATTGAAATGGATTAATTTTATAAAAAAAAAAATTGTGACGGAATATATATTTAAGTTTATGTATGTATAAAGGAACCCTTGCCTATATTTGTAGTGGAGTAAAGGTAGCAAACGAAAGAAAACATAACCACGAACAAGTTTAAAACAAAAAAAATATAAAGTTTTAACACAAAATAGATTCGGGTCTAATGAAAAGAATGAAATTGGCTGATACTATGAGAATACTAACTAAGTAGCATAGGTCCTATTCTCTCGTGAACCTCTATTCTCTGAGCTACTTCATTCTTTGAGCTACTTCATTCCCTTCGCTCCTTCACCGGAACCGGAACCCATTTCTTTTTTAACTGTAACTGTAAACTACTCAAATGAAAGAAGACTGATCCTGAACTACTGATTGAACGAGGTCTGTTCTCTTAGCTTTCCTTTGTTTGATTCTGCTTGAAAGACGAAGCATTAATTAGAGAGTTGACTCCTCTAACAACCGAGCCTCAATGAAAAATTAATATCCAATTTTTTTATTTTTTTTTTAAAGTTCAAACTTCTAGAATTTGATGGAGAGTCGGTCTAAATTTCAAGATGACTTTAAAACAAATTTTTAAAAAAATTCTAGAAACTCAGAAAAAATTAATGTTCAAAGTCAACCTCCAAAGTTTTTTTTTTTTTTTTTTTTTTCTTTCATTCTCATTTCCTAATCAAATACTTGTAAATTAACGAATGAGACGTTAGTAAACAAGAAAATAAAAGAAAGAAAAAAAGAAAAGAGAGAGAAAAGAGAGAAAAGAGAGAGGAAAGATGAGAGAAGAGAAGGTAATCGTCCGAGAACTCTTGATCTTGCCACCTTAGAGTTTTTTTTTCTCTCTATCTCTCTAAAGTTTCTTCACAAAATCATCCTAGCTCTTTGTGGAGATCATGTTTGGAGGTCATTTTATCATTCTACTTAAACGGTTTGAAGCCCATCGAAAAATATAGTATTTAACGGCTCAAAATTGATATTTCGGGTGATTCGATTTGGTTTTGATATGTTCAAACCCTTTTTTCTTATAGATTCGACTCATTTAAGTTAATATGACAACATTTTAGTTAGTTTAAATTTTTTTAATCAAGTTTAAATTATTTATGCATATGGCGAGTTAACTTAAATTATTAGGAGTAAGTTTAAATTATTTTATGCAAAATTAGGTTAGCTAATTTAAATTAACTTAAACTATTAGGAGTAAGTTTAAATTATTTTATTCAAAATTAGGCTTACCTAGTTTAAATTAGTAGAGAAATCTATTTTATCATTGTTGGACTACTTTTAGGAAGAATTAAATTTTAGATAGCAGCGTTAAGCTAGGATTAAGGAGTCGTAGTAGCTTTGGCCTAGGCCAACCAAGTAAATGGTCTTACTACCGGCTCGGTCAGACGACTTGCTTTATGTATGATGACACGTGCTTAGTGGCATTTGCACATGTCATTTATACTTTATATTTTATGATGACGTGACTATGTTATATGATGATGCTATATGATGTTATACGATGTTGTTATATGATGGTGTTATATGATGATGACATGATGATGATGGCACATGATAACATGATGATGTAAGATGTAGGATGATCAGATGATGTTATTTCATATTATGATGAGGTGCATGTATTAAATGCCATGATGCACTATGATGATGGCTTTTCTAAGACACAACCCTAATTAATTTAAGGGATAAACGTATGAAGACCAATACATGCATGTTAGAGTAATATGGGAACAATATAGAGGGTTGTGTCATAAAGATGATGTAAAAATGAAAAACTATAAGACCTCATGCATTTTGAGTATACATATACATCAGGTTACTTCCTCATTTATGATAATGAATATGGACGCGTACACTATAATGATAATGATGATCATGTCTTGCTGACCTCTGGATGTCGCTATGGACACCTAGCTCAACTATGATGGGTCCAGAGGGTGCAAAGCGTTTGGAGATCCACACTTGCATGTGTGGGTCGTGTGTAGGGATCCAATTTTGTCCGGTTTGGAAGTCACCCCTATAATGGTTTTAACAATAGGTCCCTAGATCATAAGTTGCATAAGTTTGCATTCTCTGGCCTCAATAGTAGGGTTACTTTATTGAGTATTTTTTAAAATACTTAAGTTGTGTGCTACTTCTATTTTACGCAAAAGCTGTCCACGTTGGAGCCCACCCCTACGATGGTTTTAACGATAGGTCCCTGGATCATGAGTTCCATCAATTTGCATTCCTTAGCCCCAATAATGGGGTCACTTACTAAATATTTCTTATAATACTCGAGTCGTGTGTTGCTTCTATTTTAGATAAAGGCAAAGCACCTCCATACGATGACGACGACATCGCAAGTAGAGACCATAACATGGTAGTAAAATCACTTACTTAGTTGGCATTAGCCGATGTTTTACCTAAATACAATTTCTTGGTTACGTCCCTCGAAGTTATTCCAAGTGTCCTCAAGGTGTTTTCTATTAGAAAGTTCATTTTGTTTAGTTCACAATTTGCATTTCTTAATTAATTCAACTTGAATTTGAGAAATAAGACGTGATACTGACCGCGGGCAAATTCAGCTTTGGAAGGATTGAAATCATAAAGAGCGATGTGAAACTTGTCCATCCGAATAACACGTTTTTGAGTCGAGGAGCTGTCGAGCTGATGAAGTGGCGTGAGCCGAAGGAGTCGATGTCTGCATGCGAGACATGTGTCACTGGGGAAAGGTGATGTGCACGCGGGTCGTGAACCGGGTCGAAGCGTGGACTTCGAGTCACTCTATTTACGGGGTTGCATGTCTATGCGCGTGTCAAATGGGCCGTAATTTACAACTGGTCTGAGTGGGTTATTGAGCTGCTCATTAGATGCAGTTGGGCCTAATGGAGGGTGGGCTGTAGGTGGATTGTACGTGGGCTGTGTACATTGTCGGGCCGCAACCACAAAGCTACTGGGCCGAGTACAAATGAGTCAAGTTGTTGGACTGGGATATGTCTGTCATTTGGGCTTTAGGTCGGGTTTCTACAGGTGGGTGGGTGGTTGGGTGCGGATCCTTCTGTTGTGGATTGTTGTGGATTGTTGGGAGGGAGTCCACAGTCTAATTTAGGAATGATCATGAGTTTATAATTATCGAATACATCTCTATTAATATGAGATCTTTTGAGGAAACCTAAAGTATGAGAGTTTATGCTCAAAGTGGACAATATCATACAATTGTAGAGATTTTTGGTTTCTAACATAGTTTAGATACATGCCTTTAAATTAGTCATGTCAATAGAATCCTCAAATATCAAATAAAGAAGTTGTGAGCCTCGAAAGCGTAGGAGGGTGTTCGGGGGCTCCATAGGCCTCAATGGAGGCTCTATGGTGTACTTTGATCGGGGAGGATATTTTAGGATTGTTGAGAGGGAGTTCCTGGCTAATTTAGAGAATGATCAGGTAGATTTTTGAGGATTGTTGAGAGGGAGTTCCTCACTAATTTAGGGAATGATCATGGGTTTATAATTAAGGAATACATCTCATGGGAGGGAGTCCCACTTGATTCTTTTTCGGTTGGATGTTGTTCATGGTTTCGATTCTCGCCGGCGGTATACACAGAGGATTTCACGAACGTAAAATGTAGAACGGGTACTAATATAGAACGTAAAATGGTATTGTTGTGTTTGGTGGGTAGAGCGGGTACTAATATAGAACGTAAAATGTCGGTCATGTATATGCAATGCACATATTAAAAAGAAAAAAAAAGTCCTAAATGAAACATTATCAAACTCCTATAAAGTTTTAGGTGACCTCTCATTCTCATTTAAATTTGTACACTTAAATTGCCTTGAACTACCTTTGGATTGTTTTGCTAAATTTGGTATAAAATGATTTATTTGTAAATTGTATTGTATGCTTTAGATGGAAACAAATAGGTACAACAATCAATATTAATTCATTTGACATTGGTCACGTATAGCGAGAAGACAATAAACAAATGTCATTTTCTTCGAATGCAATGTGGTTATGCCATGCATGTGTGTAAAGTCTCTAACTCAATGTTCATTAAACCTTAAAAGAAGGAAAAAATTAATGATACTGCCAGAGATTTTACTTTTTATGATGCTATAGGCAACCTAAATAAAGGGAATAGAGAAAAAGAAAGCATCTTACATAGTACTCTCTATGATATCTCACATCAAGAATGTTGAGCTCTCAAGGGGTGGACACCACGGTGTGCCAGCGAGGACATTGAGCCCCAAAAGGGGGTGGATTGTGAGATCTCACATCGATAGCAGAAGGGAACGAGTAGCAACGAAAAGATTTTTATAGCTCTCTAATATTTCAAGTAGGTTGCCCATATTTGAATGATACGAATCACCTACTAACCAATTTGGAGTTACACAATTCCAATCCTTCCCTTTTAACCTTGTTGCGTTGTCTTTTATCCAAAAAGAAATTTGTCTTTTATACTTGGATATGTCATCAATTTGGCTGCAGTCTTAACAAACAAGAAGGTGTGAGGAGTGCGAAATTAATGAAAGGGGTGGCAATTACGTGCATACATTTCACTTCATGAGCCTATAAATCAAGGTTGAAGCCTTTGCCAAATACACACACATACCCAAAGAATGAAGAACCTTCATAGCTCAGGCCTTTGCCTTCTCGTGGTGGTGGTGATTCTCACCGGAGCTCACGTTGGGGAGGCGGTGAGTTGCAACCCCACGGAGCTGAGTCCATGTCTCAGTGCAATCACGTCAGCGGGGGTGCGGCCTACAGTTGCTTGCTGCCGGAAGTTGAAGCAGCAGCAACCATGCTTTTGTGGGTATCTAAAAGATCCAAGGTTCAAACCTTATGTACAATCTCCTCGCGCCAGAATGGTTGCTTCCATCTGCCATATCGCCGTCCCTAGGTGCTAGAACCCTATGCTCTCATATGAAACGGACGTTGGTATATGCCAACTTAATCTCTACTACAAAATGAAGCTATAAATAAAAAAGTGGCATGCTTACATCTTTGTCTCTAATTTTCCTTTTAATTCTTATGATTTCTAAGCTGTTTTCTTCGAATTCTAAGCCGTTTTATTTTTCTTTCCAAGATATGAGAGATCAGAGATCGATAAATGAACTACGACTTTCTAACCGAATGAAAAATCAATTTATGTTTATTAGAAGAATTTAAAAGCTTGGATATGAATGTAATATTACCAAAATGAACTTAATACATCCGTAATAAAATCTTCGTAAAATATGAACATTGCCTTACCTTTACTTTAAAAATAGAATAACATATGCCTGGAGTATTTTAAAAAATACCCACTAAGCAATCCCTTTATTGGAGTTGAAACTATCATAAATGTCTAATTTTTTATAGCAGTTATCCTAACGGATGATCTTGGATGTGTACTTAATTTTTCTACCACGGTCTACACGTGCGAGTATGGAACTACCAGTCGGTTCGCACACCTTCTAGGACCCTTTATGGTCAGGCGAGCATTCTCTGGTAGCTATTGATGCCGGACACCCGTTAGAAATAGCAACTGTCGCGGCAACAATATGATAAATATATTGATTGTTCCCCTGTCTTGGAGCACAGTACTGTCATGAAAGAATAGGGGTAGCCCCCAATGCATCCCCACTAGTGTTTTCTTCCTATCATATCGTTTTTCATATTATTTCTCATAACGTTTATCATATCATTCATCATAGCTTCCTTGTGTATGTCGGGGTTGTATTTCATGCTAGTTCATTGTTTTGCATTTCAATCATATCATGTTATTCATGTCGCACATATATCATATCATAACGTTTTTCATGCTTTCAAACATAACAATCCACATCATACACATAATAAATCATGTATGATAACAATCACACAACATATCGTGAGCATGTCTTCAACACATCATATCATAAACATGTCACTTCATCAAATACAACATAACAATCCTATCTCATAGCATATACATCTCATTTCATAAGAGTTTACGTATACAAACATATGACGCGTGCCATCATACAACACACAATTATAACCATACGGCAGTAGGCCCACTTTCTTGGTTGACCTTAGCCAGAGTTCTCCCTAATTCGAGTACATTCACTCCCATTCCTCAATATTGCTTCAAATTACCGCCGGTTATCGTTTCCTATTACAATTAATGAATGAGCCATGAGACCCGTCTCTTGAATGAGATTTTTGCAATCACCCAACTCAATCAAGAAAAGATTAATCATTCCTAATTCCTATTTAAAGATTCTATAACAATCAATTTCACAATAGTATAATAGAGGGTATGTTCTCTTAACTTTATCTATGGTTTCACATGAATAGAGAGACTATCATTCATATGTTCCTCAATTAGATGACGTATGACTTTTGTCATATTTTCAACAATCCGTTCTTATTACATTTGGTGGTTTGCGACCCTTGCCTTCCGTTACACCGCGAAAAAAATGTTTACTTTAGGCACTTTGTTGGCTTCCGTTTCCTTTATATATATGGTAATTGATGTTATTAATTTGGCTGCACTCCTAACTGACCAGAAGCAAGTATTGTGTGCACAGCTTCCAGTTTACAAGCGCTATAAATACTACTTGAAACTTCATCACAAATACAACCAATATATTCATCTTTGTTTTCAGCAACAATGAAGAAAAGGCTTTACCTTCTGGTGGCAGTGATGGCGATGGTGGCGCTCCTCACTGGAGCTGGAGTGGCAGAGGCGGTGAATTGCGATCCGACGGAGATGAGAGCATGTCTTCCTGCACTCAAATCCACAGAGCCGCCGACAGCGGAATGCTGTGATAAAGTGAAGAAGCAAGAGGGATGCCTTTGTGAATACCTGAAAAGCCCAATATTGAAGCCTTATTTAGAGTCTCCCAATGCTAAAAAGATAGGTTCTTCCTGTGGCATTCCCATCCCCACCTGCTAGACCTACAATCTCTCCTTCCCTAAGCCTTCTCTACAGAATGAAGTTGTATTCCTCACCTCAGTCTACTAAAAAAGCAAAACTATAAATAAAAGTGAATCACTTCATATTTTCTCTCTATGCTTCAATTTTCCTTTTTTTTTTTTTTATACATCATAAATCATTTGACAAATATATTTTTTAATAGAGATAGGCATACAAGTTAAGTTGGGTTAAAAAATCTTTTGAACACGCAACTTAAACAAAGTTTACCATCCAACAGTTCGAGCTGGGTCGGGTTGTCGGATTCTTCTCTTCTTTTTTTTTAATTAATAATAAAAATCATATTAATCCAAAATACATATTATATTAATTACTAAAATCTTATAAAATTCAAATATCACATATATACAATTTACAATTCACAATGTCTCACTAAAATCATATACAAACATTAAATATTATCTTCTCAAGAGTAGGGTAGGGTTGGGTTGGATTGTAACCNAAAAAAAAAAAAAAAAAAAAAAAAAAAAAAAAAAAAAAAAAATTTTTTGTTTTGCAAACGTTCAATTCAATCTAAATCAAAGAGAAGAAGAAAAACATTATCTCAATCCAACCTTTATGGTTTGGGTTGGGTAGTCGGAGATGGTTAGGTTATCAAATCATATGAATACTCCAAATAAACTCAAGTTGTAGCATCAGTAGCATAGTTGATTGGCAATGTTTTAGACTTCTTGTAACGACCCTAGATTTGTGCTAACCTAAAGTCGCTACTATCATAATTATATGCTCTCTTATGCAAAAATATTAGTTTAAAACATCATTGTAAAACATTATCATTGACTTACATGTTTGAAATAGATCTTTAAAGCAACGTAACGAAATATTAAATAAAACAAGATAAATATTAAAATTGAAAGACGCCCCGTACAAACTTATGGTCTAAAAATTTAAATACAATTATCTTATGTATGTGTCATTGTCTTTACTTACTATTCTCTCGTTCTCATTTAAATTTGTACACTTAAATTGCCTTGAACTACCTTTGGATTGTTTTGCTAAATTTGGTATAAAATGATTTATTGGTAAATTGTATTGTATGCTTTAGATGGAAACAAATAGGTACAACAATAGAGAGAAGAAAATAAACAAATGTCATTTTCTTAGAATACAATGCGTTTATGTCATGCATGTGTTGTGTTGCATGTAAATATATTAGAACTTGGAAAGGCACAAGTGGAGGGCTACCCTTAAAATGAGCTAATTCCCAAACGAATAAAGGCAACATTCAATACAATTTGTTACATACTTCACTTTTAATTTAACTTCATCTTCAACACGTGGGTGGGGAGGTGGAGTTTTGAACTAGTTCAACAATACTTAAAATTTGAATGAAATTTGAGGTTTAAGTCTCTAACTCGATGCCTCATTAAACCTTAGAGAAGGAAGAGTTTTATGATTTTAGTTCTTGCAATTTTAAGAAATAAGTGAAGCCCACAAATAAATGCTAGTTGAAATCTAGTGAAAACAAATTAGGTCCCTCCAGGCATGAGCACGCATAATGCATCAAGTCCCAACGTTTTTCCATTTTCATTATAGTTTAATACAACTCCACTAGTGTCTTCTTCATATCATATCATTTTTCATATTCTTTCTCATAACGTTTATCATATCATATCTCCAACCTTCTTTCCATTTTACTCCAACCTTCTTTCCACCCTCAGGTAACTCCATCAATTACCGTGTGTCATTTCTGTTTATTGCTTTCATCCATGGCTTGCCTCCATTTCTCACTCTTCAATGGGTCTTCAAAGTTTACAGGATCAGTAGTGGTAAACATGGCCAAGTGAGTTTCATTATCTTCTTCAGAAAGATCTTCTCCTATTGCATAGTCTCTCATCCAGACTGGTGGTCTCCTATTTCTCCCCTTATTCGAGCTAGGAGAGCTTGCTTCATCCAAAGAAGGAAAGCTTACTTCAGCGAAAGAGCCAGAGGAAATATTTTCCTCTGCATTATTTTCTTCTGCATTTTCTATATCAGGTTCGCTCCCTTCTTCTTTTCATCAAATACATCTGTTGCCTCCTTTTGATCACCCCATTCCAGATCGCACATAATGGATTCTTCATAGGTCTTATCCCAGTCCCAACTCTTATCTTCCTCGAATAAAATATCCCTACTTATTATGATCCTTTGTGAAGTTGGATCATAGAGTCTGTAAGCCTTTGACACTTCACTAACTCCCAACAAAACACAACTCAAACTCTTATCATCCAACTTAGTTCTTTTACTATCAGGCACATGAACATGAGATATGTATCCAAAAACTTTAAAATGCTCAACTGAAGGTTGGACTCCACTCTAAGCTTCTTCTGGAGTTTTATTTTTGACAGCCAATTTTGAACTTCGATTCAGTACATGCACAGTCCAATTGACTGCTTCAGGCTAAAAACTTTTCGGAATTTTCTTTTCTGAAATCATACTACGAACCATATGTTAGGATCGCATAACAACGCACACACTCGATCTAGATGAACACCAAAGAACAGGATAGAGAAAATGCAAGGAGAACTCTGCTAAATAATTTATATTGATGACTTCAAGTATGTACAGTAAGAGAGAATACAGAGATACAGAAAGTACATCTTCAAAGCTTCGCATGAGTGATATATATATATGGTTTAGCTTACTATATTTAGCTTTACTAGTTATAACTCTCTACTATATGGAACTATTTACCATATATAGCTTTACCCGATATAGCTTTTTACCTTTACCTGACTCAACTATAAATAAACAGCAGGCTCCATAACCTAACACCATATTCATAATAGTTTTATTTTTTTTTTCCGCAAATTCGTTCTCCTGTGACGTGTATGCAGCTATAAGTTGTTTCTGTATACCATTTACATCACAAAAATTGGTGAATTCTTGTGATGTATGCTCTCCTCCTATATCAGTTCACAAGGCTTTAATAAATGAGTTTGTTTCCTTCTCAACATGAATCTTAAAGTTTTTAAATACAGCGAAGGCTTTTGATTTTTCTATTAAGAAAGAAACTCATTGTTTTTCTGCTGAAGTCATCTGTGAAAGTAATCAAGTACATTTTCTTGCTGTTTGAGATGAGTTTGATTAGTCCACAAATAGCAACCGCACCAATTAGAGAATTTGTGAAGCTCACCATGTGCTCCTTTTTGGAAACGAATGCCTTTGTTGCGTACCCACCAGACAATTTTTGCATCGTCTCAATGGAGACTTGAGCTATGGTAAACCATCCACCATCTTCTTTTGCTGAAGAGTCTTTAATCTCTTAAAGCTCAAATGTCCATATCTACGATGTCAAAGTTACTCAATATCTTCTGTGATTGTATTGAAACAAGTGGATGCTACAGGTTGAGATATAGCATGCAGTACGAACATTCGATTCAAAGACATCTTTGTCTCTATGATTAAGCCTCTCTCAAGATGAAACACCTTACACGTTCCATTTTGAAACAAAATGGTTAGCCCCTTTGCTTGCAATTTCCCAATACTCAATAAATTGTTCTTCAGCTCTGGCACATAGAACACTCCTGTGATTATCTGTATGATTCCATTTACTTGTAGCCGTACGTTACCTTTCCTGTTACAACCATGCTTGAGTTATTGTCCAGCTTCATTGAATCTCTGAAACTTCCATCAAAATCTGAAAATATTCCTTCTTTCCACACACATGATTGCTGCATCCCAAGTCAAGAAACCACATACCTTCTCTGTTAGCCTTATTCATATTCACATAAGCCATCAGCAATATCTCTTCTTGAGTATCTGCATAGTTTGCCTCCTTCTTACTTTGACGTTCCCATTGAAAATGTCCTAGCTTGTGACACTTATAACACTCCACTGTGGCCCTGTTGAAGGTTTGTCTGCCTCGTCCCCTTCCTCTAAAACTTCCAGGACCTTTACCCCGTCCTTTAGATTGTTCACCATGAGTGGTCTTCAAAGTGTGTTCTTCTTCAACATGAGAACTCATGCGTTGTTCATGCACAAGCAGGCTGCTTTACAACTCATCAATGGTTAAGATGGTTGTATCCTTGGACTCCTCAATGGAACACACAATATAATCAAACTTGGAGTCATAGATCTCAGAATCTTTTCAACTACTTCAACATCTCCCCTCTGTTCTCACCATTTAGTTTCATCTTGTTGGCTATGCTAAGGGTCCGAGCAAAGTACTCATTCACAGATTCTCCTGCCTTCATGTGAAGCATTTCAAACTCCTTTTGAAGAGCTTGCAAATCTGCACGTTTTACAGGGTCGAACCTTGATATTTTTGCTTTATAGAAACTCATATGTTCTTTGTTGTATCCTTGTTGAGGATTGTCTCCAAGGTCAAACGATCTAATGCTTGAAATAGATAATTCTTTGCTTTCAAATCTTTCAACTTCTGATCTTCAATGTGCTTCTTCCGGGTATTTGTGAAAACGATGTCTTCTATTGGTGCAGAAATCCCATTCTCCACCAAACCCAAGTACTCCTTTGAACACAAAATTTTTTCCATGAGCATTGCCCAATGATCATAGTACCCATCAAATTTCAGAATTGCAGGCTGCACAAATGAACTCTCAATCGACATACTTTTATTATGACACATGCAGATGCAGAAAATTGCTGCTTCTAATCTAAGTTTAGGACATGACTCTGGTATTAAATGTTAATAACAGAGAGAAAATTGGAAAGATAATAAGAATTGAGAGAAATCTCCCATCCTATTAAGAATAAAATTGGCTATTACATAGCGTTATAGAATACACAACGAAATCTAAATCAAATAACTCAATCAAATCTAATTTAAATAACTAATTCAAAACTAAATCAAAGCTAACATAAACAAGGTAAAGTTCAGATTCAGGATGGGAAATTGGCTATTTTTCTCATTACCGAGTTGAAAGAGGAGTTTTAAGCCATAGCGCTGAGTCGAGCCGTTTAAAACAACTGAACCACAAGGGTGTCGAGTTGTAGGTGTGCCACGTGGCACAATCAGAGGCTGACACATATGCAGAAAGCTTCGGCTCGAGGCGTGAGTCGTGTGCGGGTACGCGGGTCGTGGTTCATCGGGCTGTTGCAGGTCACTTGGGTTGATCCGGATCTTGGGCCGTAATAGGTTGAGCCTCAAGCATGCGTTTGTTTGTGGTTTACAAGCATTCGGTTGGGCCGAGGCGATGGATTGGGCTACAGGCGAGTGGTTTGGGCTAAAGCGAGTATTGGGTTGGCGACGATTGGGCTGATATCTGGTTACGGATCCAGATTTGACCCGAAGTGCATGGACTTCGTCTTCCTTAGCCCATCCACGCGAAGATTCTTGATGGATTTCTTTCTCTTCCCACAACCGTGTTCGACGTCAGTTTCTCACTGTTTTCCTTTGGTTAATTGTCGTTTATTCTTCCTCTTCACCTCCCACGTTGTATTGTGGATGGTAAACACGTATAACACCCATATCTGTGAGAACCCAAACTAATCCAAAATCTACTTTCAATTCCGATGACAAAGAAACCTTGTTAAGGCGTGAAAGCTCACCTCTTGTATACTTGCAATCGTCGTTGGAGTCTTTCGTCGCGTGGGATGGACGTTTCGACATTAGATCTGTAGGATTCATCTCGCCGGAGAAGCTGTCGGTTCTCTCTCTCTCTCTCTCGTTTCCTCTCTCTATTCTTCCCTTGTAGATCAATCCGAGAGTGTGATTGAAGAAGGTGGGGGTCGTTTGAAAGAACGTGCTCGGTTAGAAATATTTAATACTCAATTATAGTTCGACTCTTTCCATTTATTACTATTTTTATATACTTTAATTTATTTAATTATAAATGGAGAACTTTCGTGATTAGCGTGGTGGATTAAGCAAACATTCTTGTGATATCAAAACTATTTCAATTTAAGAAGGCTGATCTTTTCTTTTCAATGGCTTTTGAATCCTCTATTATTCTTTCCCACCACCACTACTCGCTTTGACGTCGTAGAGCCAGTCTCCATGGCTGCCACATGTGTAGACGATTGATTACTCTTCGGCTCCATCACCCTTCGTTATACTCTATACATACAACCTCACCTTCTCCAACACAATCGGTTTCCCCTTAGCCAACATAGGCTCTCTCATTTTCTTCCCCATCAACCCTTCATCCTTCACAGAAACCCTAATCTCAGGATCCTTATCAGCGTTCTCTTCGGAAATATATGGAATCTCGATAAGCCCATCGACCTTCTGCAGAGATTTACCTTTGGAATCTGGGCGCCGCACTGGCCTCTTCGCCAACCAAGTCACCACCGCCCTTCTCACCAAAATTGGCTCTTCGCTCAGTGTGGCGACTCTTCCGGCTTCAACATTGTCTTTGTCCCTTGCTCTAGTTTTCCCCTTCTACTTCTTGGGTTAGACATATTCTCACCGGAGCCAACGCAACATCGTCGCTGAGCGACGATCCCTCTTCATGGGTTAGACATATTCTCGCCGAAGCCAAGGTAGCATCGCCACTGAGCGACGATCCCTCTGCAGTTTTCGATGGCCAAAAATGTGTTTCTCTACGCCTCCTCCGAACCAGGTTGTTGAGATCTTTACGAAAAGTGTTTCTCGACCTCTTTTAAATTTTTCAGATCCAAGCTTCATGTTCGTTGAAATCTGACGCTCAACTTGTGGGGGGTTAAAGATATTTAGTACTCAATTATAGTTTACCATATATATCATATTTGATATTTTATTACAGTCAAATATCTTTTTACCATTAGGTATCTTTCCATCCATATCCTTCTAATTTATTGGATTATAAATAGAGAACTTTTCCCCACCATTTAGTGCCGTAGATTAAGCAAAAATTCTCATAGTTATCGAAAAGCATGGTTTGAGGTGTTGGAACGCGAATTCCGACACCCTCGCCAAAATTCTAGCGCGTTTTTTTGACGACAGAGCCTTTTTTTTAATTCTGTGATGGTTACAATGTTATTCAAAAATATTAAAATTAGTGGAGCAATGAAACTAGTCTCTTGATTTAGAATTTTGCAATCACCAAACTAAATCAAGAAAGAAAAGATTCATCATTCCTAATTCCTATTTAAAGACTCAATAACAATCAATTTTCACTCTAGAGTGTATGTTCTCTTAACTTTATCTATGGTTTCACATGAATAGAGAGACTATCACTCATATGTTCCTCGATTTGATGACGTATGACTTTAGTCATATTTTCAACAATCCGTTCTTATTACATTTGGTGGTTTGCGACCCTTACCTTCCGTTACACCACCAAAAAAAATGTTTACTTTTAGGCACTTTGTTGGTTTCCGTTTCTTTTATATATATGGTAATTGATGTTATTAATTTGGCTGCACTCCTAACTGACCAGAAGCAAGTATTGTGTGCACAGCTTCCAGTTTACAAGCGCTATAAATACTACTTGAAACTTCATCACAAATACAACCAATGTATTCATCTTTGTTTTCAACAACAATGAAGAAAAGGCTTTGCCTTTTGGTGGCAGTGATGGCGATGGTGGCGCTCCTCACTGGAGCAGGAGCGGCAGAGGCGGTGAATTGCGATCCGATGGAGATGAGAGCATGTCTTCCTGCAATCAAATCCTCAGAGCCGCCGACAGCGGAATGCTGTGATAAAGTGAAGAAGCAAGAGGGATGCCTTTGTGAATACCTGAAAAGCCCAATATTGAAGCCTTATTTAGAGTCTCCCAATGCTAAAAAGATAGCTTCTTCCTGTGGCATTCCCATCCCCACCTGCTAGACCTACAATCTCTCCTTCCCTAAGCTTTCTCTACAGAATGAAGTTGTATTCCTCACCTCAGTCTACTAAAAAAACTAAACTATAAATAAGAGCGAATCACTTCATATTTTCTCTCCATGCTTCATTATTATTATTATTATTTTTTTTTTTTTTTTTTATACATTATAAATCATTTGACAAATATTGTCAAATATTTCTTTAACAGAGGTAGGGTATACAAGTTTAGGGTTTAGGGTTTTTACAAATCATTTTGAAAAAATCTTTTCAGTAATCTAAGCAACTTAAACAAAGTTTATAATCCAGAGTTCCAACTCTGTTGGATTGGATTGTTGGATTGTTTTTTTTTTAATTAATAAAAAAATTATATTTATTCAAAATACATATTATATTAATAACTAAAATCTTATCAAATTCAAATATCACACGTTTACCAATCACAATGCATCACTAAAATAGTTACAAACATTAAATATTCTTAATCTTATTAGGAGTAGGGTAGGATTGGGTTGGATTGTAACTTTATTATGGGGCCTCGACAAAAAAAAAAAAAAAAAAA
>NC_036640.1:7977923-7998349 GCF_002806865.2 Cucurbita pepo subsp. pepo
AAAAAAAAAAAAAATGTCAAACCCCTAGATCGAACCCTATTTTTGTTGTCCAAAAATTCAAGTAATTCTAAATCAAACGGTAAAAGAAAAAAAAGAAAAAACTATCTCAATCCAACCTGTATGGTTTAGGTTGGATAGTCGGGTTGGTTAGGTTATCGAATCATATGAACACACCTAATAGACATAAGTTGCAGTATAAGTAGCATAGTTGATAACGAATGTTCTAGACTTCTTGTAACGACCTTAGATTTCTGGTAACCTAAAGTCGTTATCATCATCATAATATACTCTCTTATGCAAAAATAATCATTTAAAACATCATTGTAAAACATTATCATGGACTTACATGTTTGAAAAGGGTCTTTAAAACCACCTAACGAAATATTAAATAAAACAAGGTAAATATTGANAATTTATGTTAGAATTGTGTATGCTGGGTTTCGGGTGCTTGATGGACGAATTCACCCCATTGAGAANGAAACTGAAAGATGTCATATACTGTAATGCCAAAAAAAAAAAAAGAAAAAAAANAGGGGTCCAAGGAGAACCCCGTCAGATTCCCTGCAAAAGAAAGAACGAGTTAGAGAGAAATTNCTATGATGTTAGAAGAAGATTGCATGCACCCTTTGTTAATTGCTAGGGCCCATTTATATGATAAGATTAGGGAATTTATGTTAGGAGCGATATGCCGCTCTAGTCAGACTTAATTTTTCCCTAGAAACTTAGCGGTACCAANACGTGAATCGATCCTAAAATGCTAAAATCTTCACCTAAGAACAACTCACGCACGGTCTGTGAAGAAGTTTGGCCGAGACCTCAACCCAAAGGCGGAGATCCGAGAGTCGTCCCAGAACGGTGAGCGAACTTTCGACGTTCTTAAATCATCCGATAGTCAAAAAAAAAATTACAGAAAAAAATACTAGGACGTAGCCTGTAACATGATCTAGAACTTTGCCAAGGAATCATATCGATCCGATCTACGAATCGAAAGTTGTGAAAATCAGAAAAAAAAAAAAAAACAGACTGGGTTTCGATTTTTAGAGGACAGAGAAGAAAGAAGAAAGAGAAAAACAAAAAAAAAAAAACGGCCGGCGAGCGGCGGAGGGCGGCGACAGGCGCCGGACACGCGTCGACCATTGACTGGAGCAACGCAGCTCCAGCGAGGTGTCGACACGTGTCGCCTGCAAGTCGGTCCGAACCGCAACACGAGTCGAGCCGATCGGACCGAGCCGGGCCGGCCGACCGCGACTACGCGGGAAGCGAGCGCGCGTGGCAGGCGCGCGTGCAGCCTGCGACTGGTGCCTTCCCGCGCGCGGGGAACGGCCAATTTGGCCCGGTTGTTTTCTGTTTGCCCGATTTTTGTCCCGGTTCCAGTTCTAATACTGTTTTTACATGAATAGGGACCTAATTTAAAGAAATCAGCATTTTTGGACACCTCACGGGCAAAGAAACGCTAGCAAAAAGGACACGCGTCAACCAGGTAAGTCACCACCCGGTATTTAGGAAGAAATACTTGTAGGATTCGCTCGGATTGCATGCATGCTAGTAGTTCTGCTTCAGATTAGCTCTTCATGTAAACTATTAGTCAGATTAACTGTTGTGTTTGTATTGGGTAAATTACATGAGTGTTGCTGTATGCTTTAAGCTTCTGCTGTATGTATGCATGCGTTAATTTATGTTAGAATTGTGTATGCTGGGTTTCGGGTGCTTGATGGACGAATTCACCCCATTGAGAACGAACTTCGTGCTCTGGGTGTTTGATGGAGGTCATCGCCCTGTTGAGCCGGTATGCCTAGTTTGCATGAATTACATACTATGATGTTAGAAGAAGATTGCATGCACCCTTTGTTAATTGCTAGGGCCCATTTATATGATAAGATTAGGGAATTTATGTTAGGAGCGATATGCCGCTCTAGTCAGACTTAATTTTTCCCTAGAAACTTAGCGGTACCAAGGCAAGAAGGTACCCCGGAGTGTTCATAGATTGCTAGCGTGTGAACGGTATCTATAGCTTGGTGGGAGGACCAAGGGGTCCCTGATCAGTCCTTACTGCTCTTAGCCATTTCGCATGGGAAATGTGTCCCCACGTCGTACAACCCATTAGCTGCATGGGAACGGGTTGGGTCGCGCCCCCCATAGGGGGACTAAATGGGCGTAGGGGTACTCAGCACACCCCTAGGCTAGGTACCATGTAGTCCCAGATAGCCATGTAGAGGTAGCACCTCATAGAGAGATACTGACCATAATAACTTGGCATAAAGAACCTCTAGGCCTTTAATGAAAGGACGACAAACCGTGAAACCCAAGGGGCAAGCCCCAAGGGACTAAGACTAGAACCAGATGTCCTAGAACCGAGTTAGGAAACCGTGAGAATCTGTAAATTAAGATGCGAAGAGAGCCTACAAGTAGGTGGCTTACTGAGTATAATTTTTATACTCATTCTTTTCTACCTTCCTTTTTGTCAGGTGCCGGTCGAGGTGGAGGAGCGTTGGAGAGCTATGCGGTCACAAAGGGGGTCGTTCTGGAGCGTTAGTCCCTTGTCGGTCTTTTGAGTCTTTTGTATTTTTTCTTAATAATTGTATTTCCCGTTGGAAATATTTGGTTTTAATTTTGTATTCGTAATTTCATTTTTATTAATTTGAAACACTCTTCTCTATTTTGTTTTAATTAAATGACATTTTTACCTTTTACTTTACTATTTATTCCTTTTTGTTTGTTTTCGATTTCATCTTTTTAGTCACGACTCGGCTTTTCGAAGCCTCGAAAATCGGGTCGTGACATATACTAACCTATGATCTAAGAATTTAAATACAACTATCCTATGCATGTGTCATAAGCTTTATTTGCGATGTTGTCGTCGGCTGTACAGGGGCAACTTGCCTTTACCTAAGAAATAGAAGTAGCACATGACTTGAGTATTTTATGAAATATTTTGTAAGTGATCCCGCTATTGGGGTTATAGAATGCAAACACATGCAACTCATGATTAGGGACCAATCTGGACAAAATTGGATGTGTAGTACTTTCCTACACACGACCTACATTGCAAGCATGAGTTCCCAAGCGATTCACACCCCCATTTGGGTTCATCATAGTCTAGCTAGTTGTCTGAGCTGGACATCTGGAGGTCATTAAACCCTCGAATATCATGCAAGACATGATCATGATGATGATCATCACCATAGTGTACGTGTCAGTACTCATCAACATAAATGGGGAAGTAACCTAATGTATATGAACGTACAATATACATGAGGTTCTTATAGTTTTCATCTTATATCGTTTTTATGACACAACCTTATACATCATTCACATATTACTCTAGCGAACATGCATATAATGACCTTCATACGTTCATCATTGTTAACATCATTTAGGCTTGTGTCTTAAAAAAGTCTTCATCATAGTGCATCACGGCATTTAGTATATGCACATCATCTTAATATGGAATATCATCATATTAAGTCATATTATCATCATGCATTTTGCATCATCATGTTATAATTCATCATCATCATCATGTCATCATATCGTTATATTGTCATGTCATCATATCATTATATTGTCATGTCATCATGTCATCATATCATCATCATCATCGTCGTCATATCATCTTCATCATATCATCATATTGTTGGGATTTATGCACTAAAACCTCATAATTAATTATTTAGTTTTTAACAATAATTTTTATTATTTTATTTGTAATTTAATTGTTATCCCAGGTATGAAAATCCAAGGTTATTAATGTAATCTTGAACAGTATGTGGTTGACATACAAGAGGATCGTGTTCAAGTAATAACCTAAAATGTCTATAGTATATGGATAAGGTTGGGTGCCTTATCCTCGTAACACTATTGATACGACCCACTTTCTAATTGTTACAAATGATTTGATCCAAATCGTTTATGTGGAAACATGTAAGTGCGGGTATCCTATACAATGAGTTTGTATAAGACTGGACTAAGAAATATTTAATCTCTCTTTATAAATCCGTTAATTGAGAAGATTAATATTTCACATGATGATCATATGTGACTAGATCTTAATCTTTAGTGAGTTATGAACTTCTGCCTGTGAGGGCTTGTCCTTTAATTTACATGGGTGAGAATAACTCTTTAGCTCATTGAATATGCCTACCATTTTGGGGACTGGACCAAATATGGAGTTGGGAACATAATATCATGAGATGGAATTCACTTCTTTCTATATAAGGAAAGTAGATAGTTGTTCTTTAAGTACTGATTTCGAAACTTTGAACAATGGGGCCCGCCCTCTCATTGGCCCAAGAGGGACTTGGTTTATGATTGGATCATAAACAAATTGTTCATTAGAGAATCAGTGGTACTTAAGGTGAAAGATGTAATTATAGGGGTAAAACGGACTTTTGAGCCAACTGTAATTATGAACAACTCGTGAAGGATCGACTTACTTGTAATGGTTATATCAATGGACATAACTTATCTGACAGTGCATAAGAGTGCAACTCTAAGTCTATAGGGGAGTGACCTATAGCTAATGAATGAAAATTGATTAATTAAAGAGTTTAATTAATTATTTTTATATCATTAGAGCTTATAATCGGTATGTCCATAAAGTCCCCTTGCTAGCTTATAGTAATGCTAGAAGGTTCAATTTATTTGAAAGAAAAGTGGAAGGGTTCAAATTGAATTTTATATATTAAATATATTAAATATAAAAGAGAAAATAAATTTAATTTGAAATGTCAAATTAATTTTTAATATATTAGATATATTAAATAAATAGAGAAAATATATTTAATTTGGAAGGTTGAAATTCATATTTAATATATTAGACATGTTACCTATAAATGGAGAAAAATATATTTATTTGAATGGTTGAAATTAATAGGTAATGTATTATATATATTAAAAAAAAATATATTTATTATATTTGATATAATTAAATATTAAATAATTAATATATTTTGATACTTAAAAGTATATTTAAAATTTGTATGAGATTCAAATTAGTTAAATATATATTAGGATATTATAATATCTAAATATGATTTGTATAAAGTATTATATCATAATATATTAAATATACAAATATATTATTTGGCAAAGATTCTTTCATAGTCTCTATAAATAAGACCTTCAGGTTGAGTCAAAACATACGAATCTCTCTCACTTTCTCTATAGAATGAAATTACATTTAAAGAGAATTTCCGATACTCTCTTTCTCCAATCCCTTTGGGATTTTCTTTCAAGTACTCCCACAAGCTTGGACCTTGTATTCGAGTCATAGAAAGGAAGATCTTGTGAAATGTTGAAGAACTTCTATATGGTTGGAATACTCCATAGAGTCTTGCAAGTTAGGGTTTGTACGAAGGTAGAATTCTTGCTGTCTTGCAAGTCTTGCAAGTTAGGATTTCTATAAAGTTAGAGTTTTTACTCTTCTATTTATTACTTTGTTTTAGTTCTTAATAAAAATCACGGTTCCCAATGTTTCGCTACATAGATGAAGAGTTTATTCCCTCCACATATAATGTCATCATATAATTATATAATATCATCATCATCGTCATATCATTTTCATCATATCATCATATAACTTCATCATATCATTATATAATATCATCATATCACATATAACATCATCGCATCATCATCTAACATCATCGTTTTATTATATAACATCATTATATTATTATATATCATAATCATATCATTATAGTACATAAAGCATAAATGAGAGGTGTAAGAGTCACTAGACACGTGTCGTCATACATAAAGCAAGTTTTTTAATCGAACAGATAGTAAGGTCACTTACCTAATTAACCTAACTGGTGTGACCCATTTATCCTCCATGAAAATTTTATTGTCTTTTGAAATCGAAGTAAATCTATGTAGCCCATAACATCAATTTCAAGTTCAAACTTCTGCAAAACTATTTCGCTAAATTTTATAATGCCTATGTGTTAGACTTCATGCGGACATTAAACACTATGCATTATTAGAGTCTTGGAATGTTTATGTATGTTTATACATACCGTTATATATAAACATATTATTTTTATTAAAGATCTCATCTTCTATTCTTAGTGTTCTAGGGATATAAATGTGTCACAATTTAATATTGCCAGGGAGAGGTTTCCACACCCTTATAAAGGGTGTTTCGTTCTCCTTCCTAGCCGATGTGTGATCTCACAATCCACCCCCCTTTGGGGCCCAGTGTCATCACTAGCACTCGTTCCTTTCTCCAATTGATGTGGGACCCCAACCAAGTCCACCCCCCTTCGGGGCCCAGCATCCTTGTTGGCACATCGCCTCATGTCCACCCCCTTCGGAGCTCAGCTTCCTCGCTGGCACATCGTGACACCATTTGTAATGGTCCAAGTCCTAGCTAGCAGATATTGTCTTCTTTAGGCTTTCCCTCAACATTTTTAAAACACTCTACTAGGTGTTTCGTTCTCCTTCTCCAACTGATGTGTGATCTCATATTCCTTGATCTTCCCTCGTCTTTCTATATTTGTTTCTTTTTTTTCACAAGTTATTTTTTTGACCACTTTTAATGGATTCTTACTTTTTCTCTAAAGATTGCTACCACTGATTCCCTAAAACTCATAAAATTCTTGTCATCTAATTTCTAATTCAAACCTTATTGGAGGTAAAATATGAGTAAGACTCCTTCAAATGACATATATTATTATTATTATTATTTATTAATTAACTTATTTTCTTTCTTTATTTACTTACTTTACTTTTTGTTTTAACCTTCTAGTCATTTTCTTTCTATGTTGTTGCTATTATTTGTCAAAAAAAATTAAGTTAAATCCATGGTACACATAGATCAATTTATAATTTTGAATTTCTAAGGGAAGAGAGGATATTTTTGTTTAGGTAAATAAATTGTATGTTTCCCTTGGAAGGCATAGAGGGTTCCCTTCGTTGGCATTCAGCTTATCGATGAGCCCTAGCATATGAAGCAATACGAGGGTCCTTGTCGGTAACTATTTTTATTGTGAGGTCTTCACCATGGATTTCTACCTCTTTGTTGGGAAGATTCACATTCTCCTCCTCTAATTTCAATTATAAAATTAATAAATTTGATCACTATACACATAACGGTTCACGATTTCGCATAAGAGCACTATACATAAAATTCACTTTCTCATCTATTTAGTCGCTTGATTCTCAATTTAAATAACTTAAAATGTCTAAATTTTTCGATAAATCTTTCAAAAATTTTATCACAGTTTATGATATGGAAATCATTATAAGGAGAGTAAGGTTTAGATTACTTTGTTGATCGAATATCTCAAGGCAAAAACATTATTTGAGATTCGAATCACTCCACAAGCAAGATCGATCATGTCTAGCTTAAATGATTCTTCTTGATCAAATATCTCAATGCAAGAACACTTGTTTGAGATTCGAATCACTCCACAAGCAAGATTGATCATGTCGAGCTTGAATGATTCTACATGCAACCTAAACTACATAGAATTGCAAATAAACTTAGTCATTAGCTAAAGAAAAGCACAAATGCTTCTTTTACTATATTTTTCAAGTCTACTTACAAATACAACATACATAGCTTTATATAGTCTCAAAATGAAACTATTAAAGGCATTCTAAGGGTGATAACATTCCTAGGCCATAACTAACCAGAATGTAATTGTAACCTAAAATAAATAAAAAGTCTTAAAATACATTAACGAAATACAATAACTCTAAATTACTCTAAATTGTAATCCACCCAAAATTTATAAAATGAAACTTCATTCTTCTTCAATGTGTCAGGAATTGAAATATCTTTTGATAATTTCAACAATATTTTCTTCCTATCTTCATTAAAGTATATTGTAGGATCGATATCTATTGGTTCATATCAGTTTAATTTCTCAATATCTACCCAATAAAAATGGTTAATGCAAAATCACGTGTTACCCTCGATGATGTTAATGGTTTAATCCTACTCCTCTAATAGTAAAACTAAAGAAAAATTAATTGATTGACAAGTTACCCTCCATAATCACAAAACTTCCAACCTTTAATAAAAATTTAATTAATCCACAATTATCATCATCAAAATAATAATAAATGAAAATTAATTAACTCAATTAAAAGCCCAAAAAAGTCAAGCACGTAAGCCCCAATCATTCTTTGTTTTATGTTTGTTATTTTAAATTAGTTTTTTATTCTCACCCTTTCTTTTATTTTAATTTTCATTTTTTTTATGAGCACTGAATTTTTAGACAAATTCAAAAAAGAAAAATATATTTTTAAAAACTACTTTTAGAATTTTTTAAAATTTGAGTTAAAATTTAAAACCTAAAAAAAAAGTATATTAGAAAACAAAGAATCTTAATAGAGAAAGTGGTATTAATATTCTTAATTTTTAAAACTAAAATAATAATAATAATAATAACTATGAAATAGAGCCTAAGTTAAAGAGATTAGGATCGGGTTTGGTCAATTTAGCCATTCATCAAAATTTTAATTATCAATAATTAACCCATTGTATATTGAATTTAAATTATAAAGTATAAAAATTGGTAGAATATCAAAAATTAAATAATAAAATATAAATAAAACTCTAAATGAATTAAAAGTTATCATATTTGATCATATAATATCAAAACTTTAAAATCTTAAAAGGTTTATTTTCCTACCAATATTAAAATAAATAAATAAATAAATAATACTATTTTCTACCTATTCAACAAGATTGAGCTCTATTCCCTTTTTTTTTTCTTACACTTTTCCTTTCCCACACGTTGTTTATTTATTTTTAATTTTGAGATTAATAAATTCAATAGAGCCCTAGTAGTTTCAATTTTTCAAACACTAACCATATAGTGTCTAGGGACTTAAAAGATTGGTGAAGGCTATTTTTTGAAATTATTATATAATACATCCGGGATCTTTTCTACTAGTTTCAACTCTTTGAAAGCATTTATGAAAAATTAGGTTTAGTAAATTTAAATTATTTTATGACAAATTAGGTGAGTTAATTCTCATAGTAGAATGCTAATTTATAATTGTGGAACTCCTTGGTTAGAATTAAATTTCAGAGAGCAGCGTTAAGCTAGCTTCAAGGGGTCGTAGTAGCCTCAGCCTACTATGATGATATTACATATTAAGATGATGTGCATGTATTAAATGTCATTATACATTATGACGATGAGATTTTTAAGACACAACCCTAATTGATGTTAATGATGATGAACATACGAAGGTCAGCATGTTACCTTGGGTAATGTGTGAATGATGTATAGAGTTTGTCATAAGAATGATTTAAAGATGAAAAATATAGCGACCTCATGCATATTGTGTGTGCATATACATTGTGTTACTTCTCTATTTATGATAATAAGTACAGACAAGTACACTATGATGATGATGATCATGCCTTGAATGGAGTTTGCTGACCTCTGAATGTCTGGTTATAGATAGCTAGCTTGACTATGATGGGGGTCTATAAGGGTGCGAACCGCTTGGGGACTCACGCTTGCACGTATGGGTCATGTGTAGGGAAGTACTACACGAAATTTTTTCAGGACTGGAGGCCACCCCTATGATGGTTTTAACGATAGATCCCTAATCATGAGTTGCATGTGTTTGCATTTCTTGACCCCAATAGTGGGGTCACTTACTCAGCATTTCTTAAAATACTCAAGTCGTGTGCTATTTCTGTTTCAGGTAAAGGCAAGACACTCATGTATGGTTGATGATGGCATCGCAAGTAAAGATCATAACACATGTATATGATAGTGATATTTCATTTCTTAGACTTTAGGCTAGTATAAGGGTTTTTTACTTTTAATGTTTTATTCTTTTTTTATAAATATTCCGTATGTCTTTTTTAAAGACGGTTAGAAACATGTAAGTCCACGACAATTTTTTACGATGATGTTTTCAACGTTTATTGTCTGCATAAGAGAGTGTATTATAATGATGGTAGCGACTTTAGGTTAGCATAAATCTAGGGTCATTACAACGCTGCACGAGGACGTATGATGTTTTGTCAAAATGATATCTACTTCTACCAAAAGCAAAACCCCTTAAAATGTACGAGGGAAAACATGGTGTGAGCACAACACCACCCCTAGGTCGTATACCCTAAGTGAGTTACCTCAAAGCACATGTGGGTGTCATGGTGTGAGTAAGACCGCAAGACAAGTGTATTCAACATCTTCCGTTAGAAATGAATTAACAAGGATAGTGTCGAACGACATGGGTGTGTCAACATTGTGTCACATCCCAGATATTGGTATATTAGATAGTTCCCTGACATGATATGCATAAATGATTCAACATGAACACGAGAAATTTCATGTCTTAATATTACTTGGATTGATGGATCGTAAAAGACAATTAACGAGTTAGTTCTTGATAAGCACTATCGTAAAAGATAATTTATTTGTCTGTATTTTGACTTTTCTTTTTGGAACAAAAATTAATTTTGCACATTAATTTTTGAATAGAAGGTGTGTAGTTGTTGCACATTTTTGAGGCTATAAAAAGGGGCTAAAAGCATCGCCAAACTCACATCCATTATTCCTCTTCTCTTTTCCCTTTCACATAACAAATTAAAGCCAATGAAGAACTTTGGCATCACAGTTGTTTCCTTTTTCGTGGTGGCGCTTCTCACCGGAGCCCATCAGGTAGGCGCACAGCAGACGTGCGACCCTCAGCTGCTGGCCATTCCATGTGGACTTGCATTCTCTGGCATGAAGCCGTCTACCCGATGCTGCAATAAGGTGAGGGAGCAACAGCCATGCTACTGTGCATACCTCAATAATCCAGATTTGAAGGGTTTTGTGGACTCTCCTGCCGCGAGAAGGATTGCTAGAGACTGCAACATTACGATCCCGACTCAGGCCGAGTGCCCTGCAAGCCCTGCTTAGCTGAGTTTGGGCTCTCCTAAGAGAATATAAAGTATTGTATCTGTCACCTTAGTCTACCACAAAGTCCCATAACTACAAATAAAGGGAAATCGATCATATACTCTCTTTCTCTATGCTTCCAACTTTTCTTACATATACAAACATATATAATAAAGCCTTCATATATATAAACTTCTAATGTTTGGGTGTTCTAAATTATTTTTTATTTTTTTTAAAAATTAAAATATAACAAATACATGTGAAAATCCATTTGGCATTTTTTTATTTTTATTTTTTTTAATTAATTTTTTTTTTTTTTTTTGAAGAAACATCAAATATACTTAGAGAGGTCCACGAGATAGGATGGGGACGGGAAGTCTTTCTCATCTTTGTCCTTACGTTCTATTTTAATCTCTATTCTCAAGAAATTCTTCATTTATTCTTGTAAAGATCGTGTTCTGACACGTTATTTTATTTATTTATTTTTTTTTATATATATAGATTTCAAATAAAAATTTTAATGGACAATTTTTTATTTTTAATTATTTTACTAAGAAAATGTAAAAAATCTTAATAAATTTAATGATACCTCATGAATTCCTTCTATTTCTTTGAGATTAAACAAACATCTCTTAATACAGCCTTCTCAATTAGCAAGTTTGAATATTACAAATTTCTCTCTCTTCAAAACCGAAAGAGATTTGTTTTGTATACATAATAAAAATTTAACAAACAAAAATGGTAGAACATATCGATGGGTGATCGTGTCACTAACTTAAAATGAAGAATACAACGTCATCTAAAGTTAAAAATTTGCATTTCTTTTTCGATAAACATTTCTCCCCCATTCTCTTGTTAGAAAAGATTTCTTCATCTTNTTTTTTTTTTTTTTTTTTTTTTTTTTTTTTAGGTTTTCTAAAAGGATTGCCATGACATTGTCATAATACCTTTTATAAATAGAATTTCATGCTAAAAAAAACTCTTTTCGAAATTGAATCGAGAATAAAAGTATGATTTATTGACATTGAAGTTGAACAGGATTTTTCGTTTTACCTAGTTACCACTCTCCACACATACACAAAAGTTACCACGTTTGCATTGCATAAGTTTAGTAATCGAAAATAATCCAACATAAATTTCGAGTGTTACTAACAATTCATTTATAAAGTAACATTGTGTTGAAAATTTTCTTTTTTTAATAAAGAAACTGTTAAGGATATTTAGTAATAAATTATAGTTTACTATATATATCATATTTGATATTTTATTATAAGGCAACCTTCTTACCGTAATTATCTTTTCATTTATTGTTATTTCCATTTATTACTATTTCCATATCATTGTAATTTATTTAATTATAAATAAGATAACTTTCACACCATTCAGATGTGGTTGATTAATCAAACATTCTGATTGTATCAGAGCCATTTTGGTTTAACAACCCAAATTCTTTCTTTTCAATGACTTTTGAAATCTTCTACTGTTCTTCTCCACCACCACGACTGGCTTTGACGCCACAGGGGCAGTCCGCATGGCTGCCACATGCAGAGCCGGAGTTGGCTCTGCTCTTTTGACCTCTAAATCACCCTTCGCCATACTCTGTACATACAACCTCACATTTTCCAAACATAGCCTCTTTCATTTTCTTCCCAATTTTCCCTTCATCCTTCACAGAACCCCTAATCTTAGGATCTTCATCAGCGTTCTCTTCGGAAATATACAGAATCTCAATAAGCCCATCGACCTTATGCAGAGATTTACCTTTGGAATCTGGGCGCCGCACTGGCCTCTTCGCCAACCAAGTTGTTGTCGCCCTTCTCGCCAAAATTGGCTCCTTCGCCCAATGTGGCGACTCTTCCGGCTGCCCTTCTCGCCAAAATTGGCTCCTTCACCCACTGTGGCGACTCTTCCGGCTTCAACATTGTCTTTGTCCCTTGCTCTAGGTTTCCCCTTCTACTTCTTGGGGTTAGACATATTCTAACTAGAGTCAAGGCAGCATCGTCGCTAAGCGACAATCCCTCTTCATGGGTTAGACATATTCTCGCCGAAGCCAAGGCAGCATCGCCGCTGAGCGGCAATCCCTCTGCAGTTTTCGATGGCCAAGAAAGTGTTTCTCTACGCTTCCTCTGAACCAGGTTGTTGACATTTTCACGAAAAGTGTTTCTAAACCTCTTTGAATTTTTCAGATTCAAGCTTCACGTTCGTTTAAATCCGACGCTTAGCTGGCGGTGGGGTGTTAAGGATATTTAGTAATAAATTATAGTTTACTATATATATCATATTTGATATTTTATTATAAGGCAACTTTCTTACCGTAATTATCTTTCCATTTATNCCTTCGCCCAATGTGGCGACTCTTCCGGCTGCCCTTCTCGCCAAAATTGGCTCCTTCACCCACTGTGGCGACTCTTCCGGCTTCAACATTGTCTTTGTCCCTTGCTCTAGGTTTCCCCTTCTACTTCTTGGGGTTAGACATATTCTAACTAGAGTCAAGGCAGCATCGTCGCTAAGCGACAATCCCTCTTCATGGGTTAGACATATTCTCGCCGAAGCCAAGGCAGCATCGCCGCTGAGCGGCAATCCCTCTGCAGTTTTCGATGGCCAAGAAAGTGTTTCTCTACGCTTCCTCTGAACCAGGTTGTTGACATTTTCACGAAAAGTGTTTCTAAACCTCTTTGAATTTTTCAGATTCAAGCTTCACGTTCGTTTAAATCCGACGCTTAGCTGGCGGTGGGGTGTTAAGGATATTTAGTAATAAATTATAGTTTACTATATATATCATATTTGATATTTTATTATAAGGCAACTTTCTTACCGTAATTATCTTTCCATTTATTTTATTACTATTTCCATATCCTTGTAATTTATTTAATTATAACTAAGATAACTTTCACACCATTCAGGTGTGGTGGATTAATCAAACATTTTCAGAAACAAAATTAAAACATCGTAGTTAAAAAACATATTAATAAAATGAAATATATAAAAGAGTATTTCTATTGAAAATTTTCTATTATAGTTATTTTCATTAATATAGAAGTAACCAATTGAAAACGACTGCGTTTATGAATATAGTAAATGTGGCTAAAATTCAAAACATTTATTAGATACCTAAGATTAGAGTAAGCTATTAAATGAGGCTTTGCTTGCCACTTTTTGTTTTTTCTTTAGTACAAATATCAAAGGAGTTTTCAATTTTTACGAGGATGTATATAAATAATATAAATAGAGCCTTATTGATGAAGGTAAAATGGTCGCATAACCGCCTATACAAGGTACTAATGGAGACCCGCCAACCCACCCTGGCTATGACATGCAAGACTTGCGCACATAAATTTTCAGGTACTCAAAATGATGGGAAAGAAGATGGCTATGGGACTATTCAAAATCATACACTCGAACCAGTTATGTGAAAGTTGTATAGTCTCCAAACAAGAAACACTGTTGTTCCCAGCTCAAACCAATTTCCTCGATGAGCTACATTGCAACTGGTTCATGTAGATTTATGAGACCTGATCACTTCATTATCGATGTCTAGTAACAAGTATTTTCTCTTACTTGTTGACGATTATAGCCCTTGAATCTTGGTATACATGCTCAAAGAAAAAGAAGAGGCATTATGTGCGTTCAAGAAGTTCAAAAGGCTTGTTGAAAACGGGTCTGGTTATAAGCTAAAAAACGTGCGCACCAATCGAGGTGGCGAGTTCTTATCCTAGAACTTCTCAAAGTTTTGGGAAGAGGAAGGTACCAAGCGTCAACTCACCACATCGTACACTTCACAGCAAAACGACGTGGTCGAGCGAAGAAACCACACCATAATGAACAATGCAAGAAGTTTAATCAAGAGCATGCAAGTCCCAACGATTTTATAGGGCGAGACAATACGACATGCGGTTTATTTTCTAAACCGTTTACCGAAAGAGGTGCTGGATGTAGAAAACAAATTTACTCTGATACCAATTTGTAGAAATTAAAAGCCGCTCCGATACCAAGTTTTAGAAAATAGACGCTCGCTCTGAAATTAACTTGTTTAGATAATTCTCACGAAACTACAAAGGGAGTATCGAGAGGGGAGAGACAAGGAGACAAACAAAGGATTCTCAAAAGCTTTTTCTATTACACTTTCTGTTATACATTCACTTGCTTGGTGCTCTCTCTTGATCTCTGCTTTTACAACGATAAGCGAAGCCTATTTATAAGTTTCGCCTTGGTGCTCTTTCGCCTATTTATAAGTTTCGCCTATTTATAAGTTTCCCTAAGGCTAAAATTGGCCATAGCTCTCTTGCTTGCGGCTCTCTCTGAGTGAAGTCTATTTATAAGTTTTTATAAGTTTTAATAAGGCTAAAATTGGTCATAGCTCTCTTGCTGCTCTCTCTTGTTCTCTGTTATAAGTTTTAATAAGGCTAAAATTGGTCATAGCTCTCTTGTTCTCTCCTTTACAACGTATTTATAAGAAGTAACGATAAGTAGAGTCTGTTTACAAGTTTTAGCTAAAATTGGCCATAACTACCGACCATTCCTTTCTTCAATTATGTATGAGTTTGGACTGAATTAAAAAGATCAAAAAATAATAACAGTTTTCTCACTCTCTCATCTAAGTTTACTCTTCCTCCCTCTTTTTTCTCTTCCTCATTTAAGTTTACTTTTCTTTCTTTCTTTTTTCTCTCTCATTGAGAGGTTTATTTCCAACAAAATTCTCCCGGGAACTTTATTTCCAACAAACTCTCACCTGAATTTAAAACTTAAAGGTTCTATTCAATAATTGCACGTGAGCCATTTTCGTTTTCTCGATCTCACTCGTGATTTCTTCAATTTTCTCTTCTTTTCCTCGAGCGGCAAAATAGGGTTGTCCTTCTCTGATGAGACTTCATTTGGATCTTCTTGAGAACAGCCCATCTGAGACTCCAACTCTTCATTTCTCCAGTTCTCAGCCATGCTTGATTCAGACATCACGGCTTCGTTTAGTTTACTCAATTCCCTTCAGAAGTCCACAACAACTTTTACACCTAGCATTCTTGTTTTCTCCAGTTTGTTTTTATCACGAGTGAATGTCTCAATCGTGTGTCGTAAATTCACTGCCTCCTGTTAGACTTGATTCAGGTTCACGTCGAGTGAGTTTCTCTGTTGAGTCAGTATCTCTATATCTTTCTTCTCCCTCACTAGCTCGTCTACTAGACCCTCAATCTCCATTAACAGGTCATTCTCTTTCTTCACACCTTCTTCAACTTTCGCAAGTTCAAAGATTATCTTCTCATTCTTTTCCTTCTCCTGTGTTTTAGACAAAAGGAACTCTTACTCAACTCAGTCATTTCTTTCTCTAACCTTTTATCTTTTGTTTCCCGCTCTTTCTTTTCTTCTTCAATTTTCATCCTCTTTCTTCTTTCTTTCTCGAATTGCTTTTCCGGCCATTGGAGCTCTCTCTTCGAGCTCGGGCTCTCTGTTCTTCGGTTGTTCATCTTTATTCAATTTTCTCGTCTCCGCTATCAGGATTTTGCCACATCCGCTGGGCATTACCTCATTTCCAACAGTTTCCGTCGGCTCACAACTGTCGCTATCGTCTTTCGCGCCGCAGTCTCCTTTTGTGTTCGGCTCTTAATTTTGAGCCATCAAGACGATGCCTCCACTTATTGCGTCATCCAAGGCTAGGTTGATGGTTTCTTCCACCTTTTCTTCGGCTCGACAATCTCTCGCATAGTGACCCATTCTGCCAAAAGTTGTAATATCTGTCGAAGTTACAATTATTTGCATAGTGGTCCTATTCATGACATTTAAAGCATTGGATGTTGAAATTGTATCCTTGACCGCGCCCTTGATTGTGTCCTCTTCCACGCCAATTTGCTTGGCTCGACAGTCTCTTCTCCTGGTAGTTTTCTTCGTAACTGTTGTCTTGACCACCTTGACCATTCCCGCGACTTCCACGACCTCTACCTCGAAAATTTTGAGTGTAGAGTACTTTTCCATCCTTTATTGACGCCTTTGTCTGAAGCGCTTGATCGATTGGCTCCTCCTTCTTTTTTTTGCGTTGCTCGTGTGCCTCAAGAGAGCTGGCAAGCTCATCGACTGTGAACTTCGTCAGGTCCTTTGACTCTTCTATGGCACATAGACATTCTCGAAGTTGTCTGTTAACGACCGCAAGATTTTCTCTACAACCCGCGTCTCGGGTAACATTTCTCCAGTTCGATTTAGCTAATTCACCACGATCTGTACACGTGTAATATAGTCAGATACATTTTCTGACTCCTTCATCTTCATGCTCTCCAACTCGCCACGCAGAGTCTGGAGACGCACCAGATTGACTCGGTCAGTTCCTTTGAACACCTTTTCTAGAGTGTCTCACGCTTCTTTTGAAGTAGTTGCCCTTACAATCTTCTCAAAGCCTGACTCGTAAACATCCCAAAACAACATGTATAATGCTGCCTTATCCTTTGAACGTGTTTCCATTAGCGCCTTGTTTTGCACCGCCGTATAACCCGTGGTACCAATCGGTTCTTCGAAACCTTTTTCGACCACCTCCCATGCGTCTTGCGAACTGAGAAGAGCTTTCATTTGGATGCTCCAATTCTCATAGTTCATCTTCGTCAATCGCGGTAGCGGCATTTGTCCCATCATGTTCGCCATCGGCTCTGATACCAATTTGTAGAAAATAAATTTGCTCTAATACCAACTTGTAGAAATTAAAAGTCACTCCGATACCAACTTGTAGAAAATAGCGCTCGCTCTGAAATTAAATCGTTTAGATAATTCTCACGAAACTGTAAAGGGGGTGTCGAGAGGGGAGAGACAAGGAGACAAACAAAGGATTCTCAAAAGCCTTTTTCTATTACGCTTTCTATTCTACACCTTTTCGCTCTGCTTGCTCTCTTCCTACTCTCTCTTGTTCTCTGCTTTTACTAGAGCCTATTTATAAGTTTTGATGAGGTAAAATTGGTCATACCTACCCATAATTTTGTCCCACTCCTTTCTTAAATTAGGTATGGCTTTTGAATTAAAAAACCAAAAAAAAAAATAATAACAGCTTCTTCTCTCTCTCATTTAAGTTTTACACTTCCTTCCTTTTTCTCTCTCTCTCTCTCGTTAAAGTTTACCTTTTTTTTTTTTTCCTCAAGTTTATTTCCAACACTGGATACTTGCACCCCGTATGAACCATAATTAGGTAAGACACCTCACATCGAGCATCTAAGAGTCTTTGCGTGTACAACATGTGTTAAAACTACAAATCCATATATCAGAAAGCTTGATAACAGAAACCAAAGGATGGTGTACTTTGGCATAGAGGATGGCACCAAGGCACACGGGCGGTATGATCTACAGCATGAGAAAATTCATGTAATTAGAGATGTCGTATTTAAAGAAGAGAATAAGTGGGATTAGTGCAGAGTCAACGATAACAAAGAGACAGTTAAAGATTTTACTACTCTGGAAGGAGAAGGAGACACGATAGACCTAGAAAGTGCACCAACATCGACACCTACAAATCCACGCAAGTCACTCAGGCTGATAAGCGCCTACAATGCTGGAATTTGCAAAGCTAGAGGTCCTTCTAGAATCCTTGCAAAACGCTCACAGAGAAAGCTAACTTAACGGATTGATTCCAACCAAGAGCTGGTTAGAAGATGAATGACTCTTAGATCGAACTTGGAATCTATGATGGTCACTCTTAGATACCAAGACAATTCACTCCAGAATTAGCTTGATCAAAACTAATTCAATGAATCGGTTTAAACATCAAACCTAAAGCAAGGTTTGAAAAAGAATAACACCAAAAGGGTATCAAGAAAACACAAAGGTTTTTTCTGTATTCAACCAAAATCCCCCAAACATGAATATTACATGCCTTTAAATAGGCCCAGAAGATAACCCTAACAAAATAAAGTTCAGCCACCAACCACTAATAAATGCCAATAAATGCTATTAAATACAAATTGAAGAATATAAGGCAATTCATACAAACTATTAATAAATGCTATTAAATATAAAATGAAGCAAATAAGGCATTAATAATTTCCTTAATTGGTAATTCAACTACCAAAGGCAAGTCTTCTAATTACTTTCCAATATCAGCCACTCCATTATCTTCTTGATTTGATATGCTAATGCTATAAAGATTTTTGGGCTCAAAAGTCTTTGTTTCAACCGGTACACTAGCTAGCTTTTGAAGATGCAATGTATAGGCCTCTTGAATCTTCTTAACCTTGCTTCTTGTAATCGGTCCTTCGGGTACATGCACGTGATCAGTTGTTGGATTCATATCATCCCCCCTTTCTTTAAAAGGATTTGTCCTCAAATCAAATTCTTCGTTCTTTCCGGACAAGAACTGAATATTGTTTTTTTTTTCCCACTTTTTTTTTCTCACCTTTACCTTAGTTTCTTCTCTCCACTGTTGTTCTTCAGATTCTTTTCTTTTCTTCTCTAATTTCAATTGGTCACAATGTACTTCATATGGAGACAATGGAAGTAAAGTAAATTTCTTCCCACACAAAGTAAAAGTATACTTGTTCATCAAACCATCAAATGTTACCTTTCTATCATATTGCCAAGGTCGGCCGAATAAGATGTCCCCCGCATGCATTGGTACGACATCACAAAGAACTTCATCTTTATATCTTCCAAGAGTAAAAGAAATAAGAGCTTGGGAATTCACCTTAATTTCTTCTTTGTTTGTTAACCAATGAAGTTTGTATGGTTTTGGATGGGGATGGACAGAAAGTTGAAGTCTTTTTACAAGGAAGCTGCTTACCACATTTGTGCAACTTCCACTATCAATCACCAAGCTGCATGGGTTTCCTTTGATCAAACATCTTGTGTGGAACAAGTTTTCCCTTTGATCTTCAAATTTCTCTTCCTTGATTTGAACATTGAGTACCCTTCTTGTGATCAAAGATATGGAATTACCTTCTTCAACATACTCATCATCATATGCTGCGATTTCTTCCACAAGCTGTGAGTCATGATCCTCACATTCATCATCTGAATCAAGTATACCATTCCTTATCACCATAACTTTTTTATTAACACACTCTTTGCTCATGTGTCCAAACCCTTTGCACTTCCAACATTGAATAGAACTAGACTTCTCCTTTACCGTCTTTGAAGCTTCATTCTTTTTACCAATGGAACTCTCAGCCTCCACTCTTTTAGCAGCCACAAACTTTTCTTTTGGTGACATTGATTCATTTCTATTCACAAAACTATCATTGTTCCAAGTTTTAGAATTTGAAAAGGTGTTAGTTCATGATGTGTACCTTTTTTAATGCTCTTTTTCTTCCTTCAATTGGTCTTCAATTTTGAGAGCATAATGATACATGTCTTCCAGATATGGTGGTGGATTTTTGTCAACAAGATGAGCAATTTCTCGATTCAAACCTCCAAGGAATCTAGACATGGCATCTTCTTCTTCTCTAACATTTGCTCTTTCCATCATAGTTTCTATCTCTTGATAATATTCAACCGCACTTTTTGTTCCCTGCCTCAAACCTTGCAATTTAGTTTTCAAATTTCTTTCATAATGTTTTGGAACATACCTTTTTCTCATGGCTTCTTTAAGTTCTTCCCATGTCTCTATTGGAT
>NC_036640.1:7998956-8029706 GCF_002806865.2 Cucurbita pepo subsp. pepo
TTGTTTCAACCGGTACACTAGCTAGCTTTTGAAGATGCAATGTATAGGCCTCTTGAATCTTCTTAACCTTGCTTCTTGTAATCGGTCCTTCGGGTACATGCACGTGATCAGTTGTTGGATTCATATCACAGGCGAGAGGCCAGGAGGATCCACAATAAATTGTGAACCAAAAAATTTCGTTCTGTCACTAAAATTTATGCAAATACACTTGAAGAAGAATTAGATCCTGACATGTCAATGTTGCTCACAGCCGAGGAGTTGACAAGTTATCGTGAGACAGCAACCAAGATGATGTGGCAGGAGGCCATGCAAAAGAAGCTTGAAGCCATTGAGAAGAACAAGACGTGAGCATTCAAAAAATTACTGGTTGGACACAAGTCCATATGTTTGAAGTGGGTGTTTAAGTTGAAGAAGAACAGTGAAGGAAATGTCATCAAGCATAAAACAAGACTTGTGGCAAAGAGGTATGTGCTGCGGCAAGGAGTTGATTTTGAGAAGGTCTTCACGCCTATGACTAGACTCAACATTGTAAGGTTGATCCTTGCCCTCGCAGCTCAACACGAGTGGGAGATCCTTTATTTATCGTCAAATCAGTATTCCTAAATGGTGATCTCCAAAAAGAAGTGTATGTTGGCTAACCTGAAGGCTTCATCATCAAAATTGAAGAGCACAAAGTGTACAAGTTGTCAAAGGCCTTCTACGACTTATGGAAAGTACTGAGGGCATGGAACATATGTCTAGACAAGAGCTAACTTCAATAAGTATTTGCAAGAACAAAAACTGCATACAAGAAACAATGAAGTTGAAACACTCATAGTTGGCGTGTACGTTGATGACTTGATCGTCATTGATACAAGTGTGGAAGACATCAAAGAGTTTAACCAGCAAATGATGAAAGAATTTGCGATGACTGATCTCGGATTACTCACATACTACCTTGGAATTGAAGTGGACCAAAGAAAAAATTGCATCATGTTAAAGCAATCGACTATGCTAAGAAGGTGTTGCATCAGTTTAAGATGGCAAAGTGCAACTTGACCAAGTATCCTATCGAAGCAAAGTTACAACTTGGGAAAGATGCTGAAAAAAGCTTGGTGAATTCCACTCAGTATAGCCGTGTCATCGGAAGTCTGAGGTACTTGACTCATACTCGTCTGGACCTTTCATATGTTGTTTGAATGGTTAGTAGGTACAGGCTGAAGTATCAAAGAGGGCGAGGTCCTGAAAAACTGGTCGATTTTACTGATAGTGACTTAGCTGGAGACATTGAAGACAAAAGAAGTACTATAGGAATGACATTTTATCTCAATGAAAGTTTGATCTCTTGACAATCTCAGAAACAGCGAACCGTAGCACTATTTTTTTTTTTTTAGGCCGAGTTCATGGCAGCAATTGCACCATCATGCCAATCATTATGACTGAGAAATTATCAAGGAAAATGACGAAAAGTGAACTAAAGTCGGTTAGACAACAAATTTGTGATTGCATTGATGAAGAATCTGAAATTTCATAGACACAACGAACACATTGATCCACTTAATTTGTGAGTCTGTTAAGAAGAAGCAGATCACTGTGGAGTTCATATGCACTAGAGAGCAACGTGCAGATGTTCTCACCAAGACTTTAGCAAGGATTAAGTTTGCAAAGATGCGGGAGTTGCTGGGTGTGAAGAGCCAATAAACTTTATTTAATGAAAGAAGTTACTAGCTTATGGGAACTTTAGTGATGGTTAGTAGTTGCCAAATTGTGAAATAAGTTTAGTAATTTACTTAGGAGAATTATTAACATTTTTTAAATTGAGGAAAAAGTTTAGAAAATTCATTAGTGCTTTCTCCAGTTAAATACTCATCATATGTACGCTCTATTCACAACAACAAAGAGAATGAAAGTTCTTCGGCTCACAAGATCCTCTTAAGTTGTTTTTTTTTCTTTATTTATTTATTTCATATATTTCGAGAATGGGTCAAAACCAACAAAGGTCAATGGGGATTAAACCTAGGGAAAGATTATAAGTAGAGATTTGTATTGAAAATAAGTCACGTTTGGAGAATTTATTAGCCACATAATAAGTTTGTTGACCCTTTTTGATACAAGTAGAAAAGTAAAGATAAGAAAAGTTAAAATGTCGGGACTCCAAATACGTGGGTAAAGCTTGGCTTTTACAATATGATCTGCATTTATAAGCTTTTGAAACTGGTAAAAAAAAAAAAAGAAAAAAAAACGAAACAAGAGAGATCTTGCTATGATTTGAAACTTGAAACCTTGGTAGGTTTTGGTTTTAAAAAAAATTAGTAAGTATGCGTTATTCACAAATCTAAAATAAAGTCTTTAAATTTGTATATTGGCCAAGTAAGTAAAACAAGTAAAAACATTTGAATAGTTGAAATACGGTGCGGCTCTGTATGACACCTACTCCAGATTCACCTGAAAAGTATGTGAGAATAGGAACGAGTACAAAGACTCAGTAATTATTAAGTTAGAGGAGCATGTTTCTGTCATCTAAAGTAAAAAAACGAATAACATGTGCAATCGCAAATTTATACATTTTCATAAAGAAATAATCAAACTTTTTTTATGAATGTCATTTTAAGAGCAAACAAAGAAGTACATTTTGCCCGTCGATAGTCTCCCAACATCACGGCCTTTGCACGCTCTTATTCTTACCTGAAAACATTTTTTTTTAAATTTACTATTAAAATACTCGAAAAAGTAATTTCTATTAGGGTTAAATATGCTTATAGTTACCGGGAGAAATTAAAAAACTGATGAACAACTTTATAAAATGTTGTATTTCGCATTAGTTGTAATAAAAGAGCAGTGGTTACATGTTAGAAGCATAGAACTGTGCGCCAAACAACACTATTTAATGAGATTATTCCAACCAATGTATTAAATGATGAATATGTCGGCACAAATCTCAACCTTTTAATTTGGGTTTTAGCTTCAAATCTCAACCTTTTAATTTACGTTTGGAACCAAATTTATGTTGGGCTCATTTGATTTTTAACACAATTTTGTATGACTCAATTTAACAACATTAGACCTACTTGATTAAATGGTCACAGTCATAATAACGACATGTAGTATTATTTGAAATTTGTCCAAAAAAAAAAAAAAAAAAGTTGTTTTAAAGTGTCATTTACNTATTTTTTCTAATTTCTTATTATTTAATATTTAAAAATTCATTAAAAAAAAAACAGTTGTTTTAAAGTGTCATTTACCATATATGTCAATTTATAAGTGGTTTGAAATTTGATCTCTTAGTCTTGTCAATGTCAATTTATAAAAAGAATGACGTTCATTTATGGCATATCAAAAATTTTCATTCTACACATTAAAAATAAAAAATTTGTTTATAAAATGAAACAATATTAAAAAATTAATAATATTTCATTTTCATTCTATGACATTAGCTTGACTTAGATGATACATTATTTTAATGTCGTAGCTCTTGACTAACTCCAACTATCGTCTTTGTCTCATGTTAAATTCCTTTTGGGTGAATAAGTATTTCAATCTCTTGTGATCAGTGAAAATATATATACGCTCGTCATATAAGTAGTGTTGTCATTTCTTCACAGCAAATACTATGGTAGATAACTCCAATATGTGCATTGGGTAGTTCTTCTCATAGTCCTTCAACTATCTCGATGTGTAGGCTATGACCTTGCCTCAAAACACAACCTAAACCCTTTCCTGACGCATCGCTACAGACAACAAAATAACTTGAGCTATCTGGTACTGTAGGGATCGGCGTTGTCACCTGTCTATGCTTAAGTTTCCTAAAACTCTGGACACACACAATTCCACAAGAACATCTTCCCTTTCTTCATTAGATGTGTGAGGCTGGCAGCTATTTGGAGAAGTTCTAGATAAATCTCGTGTAATAACCTGATAAGACGAAGTTTATTTCTAGATAAATCTCGTGTAATAACCTGATAAGACCAAGAAACTTCTCACTTTTCTTGCTGAGATAGGTCGAGGTTAATCCATGATTGCCTTGACTTTTGTTGGATCCAATGAAATGCCCCTCTCTGATACGACATATCCTAGGAAGGTCACTTCCTACATCCAAAATTCACACTTAGAAAACTTGGCATAGATTTGATGCGCCCTCAACCTCGACAGTACTTGAGGTAAGTGTGCTTCATGCTCTCCATCGATTTTGGAATATACCAATATGCCATCAATGAAAAATATGACAAACATATCGAGGAAGTCTTTGAACGCCCTATTTATAAGATCCATGAATGTCGGTGGGGTGTTTTTCAAGCCGAAAGACTTCACAATAAACTCATAATGACCGTATCGGCTTCTGAAAGTCGTCCAGAGAAGTAACTTTCTCTTATCTTCAACTGCAGATACCCTAACCTCAGGTCAATGTTAGAGAATATTGTAGCATCTTGAAGTTGGTCAAATAGGTCATCAATGTGAGGAAATGGCTATTTCTTCTTGGTCGTTACTTTATTCAACTCTTTGTAGCCAATGCATAATCTCATAGTTCTATCTTCTTCTTGACGAATAGCACTGGGGCACCCCATGATGACACACTTGGTCTGATAAAACCTCAATCCAGAAAATCTTGCAACTGCTTCTTTAGTTCCTTCAACTCGACAAGGACCATCTTGTACGGAGCTTTAGAAATCGAGGTTGTACCCAGTTCCAACTCGATAGAGAAATCCATGTCTCTGATTGGTGGTAACTAAAGCAGCTCTTGTGGAAACACATCCTCAAACTCTTGTACCATAGGCATATGTGTCACGCTGCTTGCATCCTGGCTTGTATCTAATACACTAGCCAATAAGACCCAAGCTCCATAGTCAATTAACTTCAATGTCTTTAGGGTAGATATAATCGTTAAGGTGCTTTGAGAATCTGCACCCTTAAATTTAAAGCTTTGTTCAGTCAGTGGCCTAAAGATTACCTCTCTAGCCCTACAATCAATAACTGCGTGGTTCTTGGCCAGTCAGTCCATGCCGAGAATCACCTCATAATCACATGTCAAGAACAATTAGTACCACCTCTAATGGTCATCCTAATACTACTATCTGACATGTTTGCACTCTCTCATCAGCTGTGCCTACGAGTCGAGCTACAAAGGACCCAACCCACACTAACTAAAGAAGGGGTCTATAGGACATATCAACGTAGCGCTCTGATACCAAACTTGTAACAACCACTCTTCGACACATCGAATCACGGGCCGCCACATGGACTCAAGGGTAATAAGTGATACAATCTTTCTTTTATAAAGTGGGAGACACGAGTAAATTTAAAATTTCTAAACATGCATTTCAAACTAAAATAATTCAAAAGCACAAGGATGTCGGCAGAGTCGCACAATTTTTTTTTTTTCACAAAATAACATGTTTTCAATGTAAACATCTAAAATAATATTAAAAGTGACATGGATGGAGAGGACTTGATTTAAGGGCCTCTTCTGCAGCCACACGGCTTCGCACGTTTCCACCACCGACACTGGTCTACATTCCACATGAAAAAATAATATATATATATATATATATATATATATATATATATATTAACATGAAATGGTAAATGCTTAGTAAGCAATATACTTGTAGGCTCTTGTCGGACTTAATCCTATACACAGAATCTTAGGTTATGTGCTTGAAACTGTCTCTAATACTAGCCAACTTCTGCTCCAAGAGAATGCTCTAATGCAATACTCATCGATACCTATCCACCTACTCAGCTCAAACGTGGATTCTCCCTAATGGTTCAGGCAACATCTACTTGTTCCTATGATCAGTAAACTACCTATCACAACGTTGATTCCAGGATGGAACAGTAACTACCTGCTCATGTAACCTCATATGGTTAGACAATAAAATTACCTGCCACTATGCCCTTCGGGTCTGGATTAGTAAACTACCTGCTCATGCACCCTCATTAAGTTTATAATAGTAAAACTACCTATTTTAGGAACAGTAATTACCTGTTACTTTGCCTTTTCAAGCTAGAACAGTAAGTTACCTGATACTACGCCACTTGGGCTAATCAATATAAATGTCATGGCTCTCCCCACTAGGCACCACTAATATGATCCAACAGTAGTATACTTTATGTGGCTACTGATATTCTCTATGAGTGACAACTAAGTCATGTGTAAGAAGTAGACCCTAACCTCTATTGGTTAGTTTACGGATAGGGGTTACACCCTATCTCCCTACGAAGTACCTGATTAACCCACTGAGATTATGGAATTCATGACTGCGTAATAGAACCAAAATACGTGCAACAATAATTCATAGACTATTGGGAACTATAATTAGCACTCTATAGCACATATCAATTAATCAAATTCATAACTGGGCAATAACGACTATCCAAGCCCTCAATCAATATATAACAATGAATAAAGATATACAACATGCTCATCATACTAAGTAAGTGATAATAAAACCAATCTCAGTGTACTAGGAAGCATATAAGTCCAATAACTATCGGATATCACAAGAACATGCGTGCAGAAGCTATATGACAACAATATAATTAAGCGGTAAACTGCCACATCATCTAAGTATAGTGTTAGTGAAAGAGTGACTAATTGAATGGTTGACAAGAATATTATATTATGAAGAGCAATAAGACTCTCTAGAGAGAATATAAAAAAATATTAAAAAATCTACCTAAAAATCTACAGAAAATCTGGTAACAAACCAGTAAACAAATCAAAACTAAATCAATTCGGAGATTTAATTAGATACTAACTGACAACAATTTCAACAAACACGTGATCTTTAACGCTCCTCCTTGTTTAGATGCTACGAACTCCAAGCTTTTTCCTGAACATCCATCTTACTCCAATTATCTTTCTGTTTAGAGGTCGATCAACCAACTCCCAAGTTTTGTTTTTCTCGATCACCGAAATCTCCTCCTCTGACAGGTGCATCATCAACTAAAGCATCTTGTCGTCCATCTTCAGACTCTTCTTGTCGTTCATCTTCAGACTCTTCTTGTCATTCATCTTCAGACTCTTCTTGTCGTTCATCTTCAGACTCTTCTAATCGTTTATCTTCAGACTCTTCTAACATGCTACAAAGATTAAATTGTTTGGTGCATTAGAAATCTGATTTGCCTTTGTCAATTCTTTCCAATTTCATTGCTCATTTCCAGCAAAATGAACATCTCGGCTCACAATAACATGACTAGTGTGTGGTTGAAAAACTCTGTTACTTTTGGCTATAGTGCTATACCCAACAAATATGTCAGCTTCTGCCTTTTTGTCAAGTTTATCACGTTTGACTTGTGGAATGTAAGTGAAGCAAAGACACCCAAATACTATAAGGAACTTTGAAAAATGTTTGTAACTATACCAAACTTTAAATGGTGTCACGTCCTTCATAGCTTTTGTTGAAATTTGATTTTGCAAGCACACAACAGTGTTTGCTGCTTTTCTCCAAAAACGTTTTGGAAGATCCTTCTCATGAAGCATGCATCTCGTCATCTCCATTATGAATCTATCCTCCTTTCACTGACGCCATTCTGTTGAAGAGTGTATGATGTTGTCAATTGATATTCAATTTCAGTCTCTTCACAAAACCTGTTAAAAGTTTCTGAAATGTACTCCTTGCCATTATCGGATCTTATAGTCTGAATCAAGTGTGCACTTTCATTCTTAACTCTGGCTTTGAATTTCCAAAATACACCCGCAGCTTCTGACTTTTGCTTCAGCAAGAAGATCCAACACATTCTTGTTAGATCATCAATAAAAACAATGTAATAAAGATTACCATTTAATGATGGTGTTCGCTGAGGATCACAAAGATTAGTATGAACCAATTGAAAATTTTTCGAGGCTCTCCATGCCTGTTTAGGAAAGGGTTGCCTATGTTGCTTCCCAAAATTACAAGCACGGCAAAGAGGTATGTCATCATCAATGTCAGCGAGTCCTTCTACCAACTTCTTTGACTGCATTTGAAGCAAACCTCGATGATGAAAGTGCCCAAGCCTTTTGTGCCAAATCTCAGTGGCACTAGCTCTGGATATAAAGGTCATTTGCTCTTTCTCCATCGGATTTAGAGCAAAGCTTTTTCCTTTCATTTTGACATTGAACAAGTCTATGCCGCTAGCATCTTTGATCAAGCACTGCTTATTCTCAAACAACACTTTATAGCGTTTATCAAGTAAATGACCAACACTTAAGAGATTTTGATCAATTTTAGGTACAAATAAAACATCCGGAATAAATTTTGTACTTTCATAGCTTGTTAAAAGCTACTGTGCCTTTTCCCTTGACTTCCAAGTGTTCACCGTTGCCAATCCTCTCTCTTGACTTCAGTGTCTCTTAATTCCTCACAAAAATTCTTGTCATATGTCATATGATTTGTGCACTCAGTATCAATCAACCAGCTCTCGCTTGATTCTTTGCTGAAGAACAAGTAACCACAAACAATTGATCTTCTTCTTCTTGATCAACTACCTGTGCATCTACTTCTTTCACCTGATCTTTGACTTTGCAGATCACAGCCTCATGTCCAAGTTGATTGGATTTGGAGTAGAAGGTGTCAGGTCTTCTCCAACACTTGTCTGGTGGATAGGATTTTTTGGAACCTCATCCTTTTGTCTTCTAATAATTGGCGAATGAATCTCCATTGGTCGATTGGTTTTTGAAACTTTTCTTATTTTTATACCTGCTGTTGTCTTGATGATTAATAGGTAAGGCACCTTCAATCACCCCTTCTTGCCTCATAGACCTCCTTTGCTCTTGTGCTTGTAAAGCATTCAAGAGCTCTGTAAGAGAAATCTTTGACAAGTCTTTGGTGTTCTCTAGAGTAGTAATGGTGGCTTCAAACTTCTTTGGAACAGTGACCGATAGCTTTTCAACGATCCTGGAATCATTTAACATAGAACCAAGCAATCTCACCTTGTTGGCAATGCTGAGAAGTCTGTCAGAGTACTCTTTCACTAACTCAAACTCCTTCCTCTTCTGCAACTCGAAATTCCTAATCAAATTCAAGACTTTCATTCCACGAATCCTCTCCTCTCCTTCATATTCAGCCTTTGAGGTAGTCCCAGATTTCCTTTGCTGTTTTGAGAAACATTATTCGCATGAAGATCATTTGAGATACAACTGCAAATAGGTAAGCTTTTGCCTTAGATTTTCTTGTCTTCTTTTCCTTCTATGCTTTGATTTGTGCTACAATAGGATTTGCTGGAAGTGGAGGGACCTCGTAATCCACTTCTACTGCTTTCCAAAGATCCAAAGCCTCCAGATAAGTCTCCATACAAACTGGGTAGTGTCACACTGACCGGGATGTCTTCAATTTTGTTCTCGAGCGGTTGCAGGCTCGATTCTCCTCCGATTCACCCTCACCTTCTGAGTTTTTTCCTGTTCACCCTCAATCTGATTCACATTAAGTAAGTTAGGATATGAGATGTTTATGTTATGTTATGGACCTTGTTGTAACTTTCATGTCATATGATGCATAATACCTCTGTATGATATATCGTGCACATTATGATAACATGATTACTTTAGGATTATAAAATACTGTTACGCCACATATATATTCATAAAAGTTATGTCTATGAAATAACAAACGTACAACAAGCACCATATGTTTATATCATGATTAAAGATATGGGAACCTCATGTATTTTGTGTGTCACGTGCATCGAGATATTTTCCCATTATGATGAGTACAAACACATACATTACAATATTTATGGATGTCATGATATTATGCGGCCTACTTTCTCTCCATGGCTACGACAGCGTGAGCTGTGCTAGCTAAGGGGCAAGCCCAAGGAATACGTATACACCTGCCTGGTGTGTGTGTAGAGAAGTAATGCATATCCATTTTTTGCTTGGATTGGAAAACGGAGTTCAAGGGCATGAAATATTTTTATAAAAGTATATACCCCCATCATGATTGCTTGTGTATGCATTTTCTGACCCCAATAGTGGGGTTACTTATTGAGTATTTCTTAAAATACTCAAGACACGTGCTACTTATATTTTTCAAGTAAATGTAAGACAACCCTTGTATGGATGATAATATCGCATTTGAAGCCATGGGACCCAAGCTAGAATAGTTGCATTTATGTTTAAATTGTAACACTTAAAGTTAGATCAAAGTATTTCATTACTTTGAGTTTTTTAGTTTTTGTTATTTTATTTATACTATTTCCTTTCCGGTTACTTTTATGACGTGACAATCTTGTTTTTATATAATTTCATATTTAGCTTCAATTTAGGACATTCAAAAAATATTATGACCGTGAGCAGCCAACCATTAATCTAATGCCAACTATATTTATTAGTTAGTTGTTATCATCAAAATATTACCTTATGAAAAATAAGGTTTAACAATTAAAATGAAGAAGTAAAGTAGGTGGGAAAAAAGTGAGAAATTAATAAAGGGTTGCCCATTTTCTCCATAATTTCCACTTTATGAGCCTATAAATTCTACTAAAACGCTTGCCAATCACACAACCATTCCTCTTTCTCTTGCCTTCCACACATATCATTCCTCTCAAAACCCAGAGAAAATGAAGAAATTCCCCATCACAATTGCTTTCCTTTTCATGGCGGTGATGGTGGCGGCTCGTGTGGCTGAGGCGGTGAACTGCAGCCCTGCGGAGCTGGCCTCATGTGCAGGGGCAATCTCGTCGTCGGCTAACCCATCCAGCACTTGTTGCAATAAGTTGAGAGAGCAAAAACCATGCCTTTGCGGTTATATAAGGAATCCAGCTTTGAGGCCTTACGTGCAATCTCCTGGCGCCAGAAATGTTGCTTCCAAGTGTGGCGTTCCCTTCCCCAGCTGCTAGACCCTACAGCCCTTGCTTTCCATATAGATATCAAGTTGGGGAGCCTATTACAAAGTCCAAGTATCAAAATAATAAAAAATTTAAACTTAGTAGTAGTGGTCGTGTATCTATTAAGCTCTGTTTCCTTTGTCTATGCTTCAACTTTTACGTTGAGAATATTAGTATTGAAATAAAGCATGAAATATTAAGACATGTTCTAATTACTTTTGTTTCTTAATTTTAATCTTAAATTTTGTCTACTTTTTTCTGACATATGTTAATGTTCGTTCTATGAAAGTCTTGGATGTGGGGCTGGTAGTGACAAATGTTATATGTTTTGGGACAGCTGGTTGAGTTTGATTTATACCCAACCACTTGCATTTAATTGAATTAAATGCTTGTAATGAATGTTCATAAATATTCTACATTGCTTTTTTTTTTCTCTAATATTTGACGGGCATATAATGTAATGGGAATGGACCTAATATTACCGGAAAACTTTATGGATTATGAAAATCAATTAGGCCTACTTGAATTATTGTTGTAGTCTCATGTGTTATATAGCTGATAAATTAATTGGACGATGAAAATATTTGCTGAAACCACCGCACCTAAATAGTGGTGAAAGTTCTTTATTTATATTTGACTGAAATAAAATGGCAAATATGGTAAGCGATAATGTAAGTATAATAAACGGTCAACTATTCTTAACAGACGAACTTCCCCCATCCCACTATTGTTCTTGTTCATTACGTTATTGCACTCACATGTTCACGTCTTCTTCTTCTTTCATTCCTTTATTTGACCATTCGATACACATTTTGTCCTCTTCATTCTTTCGTTCCTCTCAAGACAATTTAAACCATCGATTCAAATCAATGTAAGCCACTCGAACTCTCTTTGCTTTCTTAAATGTCATTCGTTTGTTTCCCAATATTTATGAATTTTTTTAAAAAAATTATTCAAAAAATCCAAAAATATTAAGAATTGAATTTAAAAGAAAACTCGATCTATTTGAATAACTTTAGCATGCAAATTCTAACACAAAAAATGTAAATGAATAAAGTCATGACTTAAGGAACATAATCTTCGTAGTTGTTTACGTGAATGATTATTTGTAATCTTGAAAATAAATTATAAAAGATTGAAACTCTTACGAGTAAGAATGTTTAATTAATCCACCCATTTAAATAGTGTGAAAATTATATTATTTATAATCAAATAAATTATATAAAAGAGTAATAAATGAAAATAACCATAAGAGATATTTGTCTTATAATAAAATATTAAATATGATATATATGTAAACTATAATTCAGCTCAAAATAAATAATAATTTAAAAAAACAATATTTGTAGGAGGGTAGATACAGAGTATGAATGGAAATGTGGTTGGAAAGCGTGATCTGAAAACTTGCATAAATGTGGTCCCACCTTGAGCTGAAAAGTCAAAATTCCAAAAGTAAAATGGGACCCACTTGTGTCGGTATTAGAAGAATATCTCACTCCTCATTTACCTCCAAAATAAGTCCATTTCATAATATATATTTCTTTTACAAAAATCTCATTTTAATTTATTAAATCTATATCTTCTCACACTCTAAATTTCTAATTACACCATATTAAACTATATGTTAATGCTTCAATTTCTACTGATTTACAAGTAAAATTTATTTTCTGGATGCTGATTTAATTTTTACTTTTACCACAAAAGTAAATCTTATAAAATTTTATTGTCAATAACTCAATAATGGATGCATGCCACGTTGTCTTTTCAATAATATACTTATAGAATAAAAGTTTAATTATTTTTTTTTATTTTATATATTTTAATTTTGGGTTTTCGATTTAAATAATTGTTTTTTATTTTTTGTTTTATAAAAAGTTAAGAAGAAAGGTAAGTCAACGTTAGGAATAGTTAAAAAAAAAACCTACCATTATTAGACAGATAAAATTAGTTATAAAAAAAAAAATAGAAATTTAAAATATTATTGAATTTATTTATTTATTTATTTTTAAATATTGAACAAATCAATAAATTGATAATTATATTGAGGTTGATTTGAAAACTAAGTAGAAAATGAAAGGTTTAAGAATATATTTTAATATTTTTTATGGTTTAAAAATTTATTTAATATATAATGAAAATTTTAAGGATGTATTAAATATTATTTTAAATTTAGAGATGAAAATATAATTGTGTAAGATTAAACTAGAAAAAAGGAATGTTAGAGTGAGAAAAGTAGATAATTTTAAAGAGAGAACTGTTGGGAAAATTTATAAGTTAGAGAAAGAAAAATATTGAAACTTAAAAGAGACGTAAGTGAGGGATAGATCGAATTAGAAAGAATGTTCTAAGGAGAAAAATTGAGAGAATATTAAAAATTAGGAATATTGCCATGACTTTTTTCCAAAAATTGGATAGCTACAAAAACACGTAAGCAAAAGAAATTAAAAAAAAAAACAATTGAAAATATAGAAAAAATACGATTAATTTCGCCAAAATACCATGACGAAAATCAAAATCAATAGAAATAGAACGGGTACTTTATTAGTTTTTTCAAATGGGGTAAATGGGGTATGAGCGTGGGATACAAAAGAATATATTGCCGATCTTAAAAAAAAAATACAGACTAGTTGACACCTGAGGCTGACCCCTCTCAATGATAGCATAGCTCCTGAGTACCTCACCACCTCCATATGTACTTGAAAAAGAAAAGGGGAAGGGGTGAGTTATAATAACCCAAATTAAAAAAAGAAAAAAATGGATTGCCCCATATTGCTTAAAGGTGAGAAGTGAGATCTCTCACTTTATTTTAGCATCCCACTTGAACGGTTCGAGTAAGTTGGAGAATACACTTTCTGATGGCTCAAGGTTAACATTTTGGCTGATCCAACTTGGACTTGATATGCTCCGACTCTTTCCTCCTAATTTCAATTACTTGGAAGCATTTAAGGTTACGACTGTAAGGTTGAACGATGCAATGACCTCTGTGGGTCACGACTTTCTGAGGATTACATGGTGGACATTGATCCACGTAACAAACCACTAAATTAGGAGATGAGCTCCATGAATAAAGGATTCTCCTTCTATGTAAAAATATAACCTTCTACTTCAGCACTCCCACAATCTGGATAATGCACTACTAAGTTCAGATTGTGCCAAAAACTCCTAAAAGAAGGAGCTAGCAGTGACTTTGTCATGATATCGGTGAGCTAATCTTTGGAAGATATGAGCCACACATCAAGCTGACAAGTCAATACTCATTCACGAATGAAGTGATAGTCAACCTCAACATGCTTCGTTCGTCGATGAAAGACTGGATTGACGGAAAAATAAGTGGCACATTTGTTGTCACACCACAGGCTAGGCGCTCGCCCTTGTGCAATCCCGAGCTCACGCAAGAGGACTTGAATCAAGATTAATTCGGCAGTGGCATCAACAACCACCTTGTATTCGGCCTCCGTGCTAAAACTAGAAATTTTTTATTATTTCATTGAACTCCAAGAGATAGGATTGCCACCAAAGAAGATCGCATAGCCTCCAATGCTTCGATGGTCATGAAGATTTCCCACCTAATCAGCATCCGACAAGGCACTAAGCAAATTAGTGCTGAACTTTGTAAAATACAAGTCAATATCAATAGTGTCATGTAGATAACGAAGAATCCGTTTGACCGCTGCCCAATGTACAGAAGTCGGGGAGGACATGAACTGGCACACTCTGTTGACACAAAAGGAGATATCAAGACGTGTCAGAGACAAATATTAGAGAGCACCAACAACACTTCAATAGTGAGTAGTATTCTGGTGCGAGAGCTTTTCACCACCAACTAATAACAACTTCTCACTAGGAAGCATAGGTGTGGGCAAACTGTTGGAGGTGAGCTTATTGGTTCTGGACAAAAAGTCAGAGGCGTCCGTGGTCGCCAGTGAGACCCGAAAACTCATGTGAACGCTAGAGTTTTCGTTCTCACATGACCCACGACCCCTACCCAACTTCTGGATCACCACAACACCAAACCCTGGACTACAGCCACCTCAGAACCACCTGCAAGAAAAGAAAACGGTGAGAAATCGAGAGAGGCAGTGAAATCGACGACGCTTCGGCGAAGTGAACCTATACGAAACCGACGTTGAAACCTCCAATTTATGCCACAAAAATAATCCCAGAGACCTGTACACACACCAAGGATAGATTTTGACGCTTCATACACGTCGTACTTCGTCGAAGGAGGAAAACAGAACCACGAGTTTTTCAGATATCCCCAGATCTGAAAGGTTTCAGCCTATACGAGCCAAACAAACGCCATAAACGAGAAGAGAAGGAAAAGGAGACTCGGAATAAAGGTTTCAGCCGTCAATTTAACAAGGAATTAAGTTACGAAGAGAAGCCTATGAAAATCTTAATCCTCAAGTTGTCTTACACAATAAAGATATTGCCTTCGTCAAGTACGGAGGTGAGACCACACATGCAAGCCGGCACATTAGAACACGAAGATAAAAGAAAAACACCCCAATTAGTACACAAGTTTAATACTTTCGAAGACAGTTTCTTGTAGAGGTGTATAATGTAAGGATTAAAAAAAATATATGTATAATAATAACAATAATAATAATAATAATAAAATAAATGAGCTGTGACAATTATGCAATTTTGCTCAACTAATTTTTTACCATACCCTTCCCTCCATTCGAATTTTGCAGTGAACCATATTCCTTGATAGTGGTTAAATAGTGGTGGCAATTGCATTGCTAATTTTGCTGTAAAATGCATTCCTCTTTTTCGTATTAATTTTGCTGTCAAACAGTGGTGGCTCTTATCCTAAATAAGTGTATGGTTATAGTTGGAAATTCCTAAATAGAGTTATAGTTAGAAACGTCATATAAGATTTGTTATAGTGGAGAAGATATTAACAAAATTAATACTAAAACTTCCCATTTATCAATTTCTAACTATAGCACTATTTAGGAGATTTGTTATAGTGTTGTAGTTAGAAATAGTGTTATAGTGTTATAGTTAGGAATATAGTTAAATAGTCGTTAAAACTTCACTCTTATCCTCAAAACCCCCTCTTCTACTCTAAAACCTATAGGCCCAATTCTAATCCCATTTCCACTTTTTTCAATTTTCTTGTATGCCCACACCACGAACTGAAAATCTTTTTCGACCCTAATAAGAACCAATCACCGTCGATAGTGTAGGATGCGTACGAGGAGCTAGGAGCTTACGTATAATTTAGGGAGTACGTCGGTTAAGGCCTACTAATTTAGTGGCCCTACCGTCATAGGTTATGCAAAAATTGTATGTTGTATGTTGGCACGTGCCCGTGGTTTCGCACGTGTCATAACTTGTGTGTTTAGACTGTACGATTTAATACGTAAAAATATGTAATGTGAACGTATATTTTTTTCTAACAACTCAATGTGTGATATAATGTGATGTAATGTATTATGCTTAGAATGTTTATGTGATCGTTGAGATAATTTCTGTATGAATCGCTCGTCATGGTATGTTATGATGAAAGCATGAAATGTGATATTATGTTTCCTAATTTGTATGTATACAACATGATATGTATGACATGAAATCACAATGAATAGCATGAAACATAACCTCGTTAGGATTATGCATGATAGGAGGACTGAATGATGAGAAGTATTATGATACGCATGAAAATGGTGGCGGGGTTATAATAATGTTAAATAGAAATATTGGGGACTTCATGCATAATGTGTGCTCATGCATTGAGGGGATACCTCTATTCCATCACGAGGGTACAGACGTGTACACTAAAGGGCAGAAGAACGATCGTTATGTTTTACATAACTCTACTGTGACAGTTACTAGTTCTAACGGGTGTCTGGCCTAAGTAGCTTCCAGAGTATGCTCATCCGACAAGGAAAGTAGCCCAGCTATGTGCAAACTGACTGGTGAGTCCATACTCGCACGTACGGACTGTGTGTAGAGTATATGGTACACATCCAAGTTTGCATGTGTTTGCTGCATAACCCCAATTGGGGGTCGCTTACTGAGTATTCTTAAAATACTCAAGTCTCGTGCTACTACATTTTCAGATAAAGGCAAGACACTCATGTGAGACCGACGGAAGCATCGCAAATCCCGTGACGGTAGCATAGATTTGCTTTCCAATTTAATAATATAGGTTGAGTCGGATGCAAGGTTGGGGAAGAACTGGGTGGGGCTCTCTTGAACGGAAAAACATTCACATAAAATATGACGTCTCTAGAAATATAGACACAACCAGAATCGGTGTCAATGCACTTATACCCTTTATGTAAAGAACGTTTGCCTAGAAAGACACATTTCTTGAATCGAAAAGAGAGCTTTTGTTTGTTATAAAGGCGAAGGTGAGGCTAACGAGCACACCCAAAAGTTTTTAATAAGGAGTAATTTGGTGGGGTATGAGAAAGACGCTCTAAGGAGCATTTGTTATCGATGACACGAGTAGGAAGACGATTGGTGAGATATGTGGGTGTAAAAAACGTGTCATCCCAAAATTTAATAGGTAAATAAGTAAGAGCTAGAAGGGCTAGGCCAGTTTCAAGAATATGACGGTGCTTACATTCAGCAGACCCATTTTGTTGATGCGTGTGAGGGCACGAAACACGATGAGCAATTCCAAGGGAACAAAAAAATGTGTTATGAATTTTTTTGATATTCCCCACCCCAATCAGACTGGACGCGCTTGATTTTAGTATCCATGAGACATTCAACATGAGCTTAGAACTGCAAAAGTATACAAGGAGCTTCTGTACGATCATGCATCTAACAAATCCATGAAAATTTACTCAAATCATCAATGAAGCTAATATAATATTTAAAGCCCTCAACAGATGGAGGCGCAGGATCCCAAACATTAGAAAAAATCAGTTTCAAAGGTGACGAAGACCGATGAAAGAACTAGTGTAGGGTAACTGATGACTTTTTGCTAATTGACACGCATTACAAACTGGTAAAGGTGACTCACTAGCACACGAAAAATTATTGAGATGCAAAATTGACTTCACTACTTGAGTTGAAAGATGTCCAAGACGTGCATGCCATTGTGCATGACTAGTAGATTTGTTCACTAAGGCATGCTTGAGATCATCGACATCAGATGGCTTGATAGGATAGAGACTAGACTCACAACTCCCGTCTAGAAGACTTTTCCTCGACCGTTGATCCTTAATAGAAAAATTCTAAGGATGGTATTCAAAGAATATGTCATTATCACGGGAAAATTTATGAACGGAAAAAAGATGTTTGAAAATTTCAGGCACATGCAAAATAGTACGCAATGCAAGAGGACGAGCAACAGTATTAACTGAAGAATGACCAATAGCAAATTCCGCAAACCTGCTCCATTGTCGACTTGAACTTGTTCACCTCCATTATAGCGTTCACGCACAGTGAGACGATCCAGGTCACTGGTGATATGATTAGTGGCGCCTGTGTCGTTATACCAATTTGGATCAATCTTGTAGGAGGAAGTAGCCGCCAGCAGAAGGATGTTCATCTTAATAGGACTCATCTATCCTATACTAGCAGTGAACGATAGTATGCCCCTCTTTATTACAAATTTGGCAGGAAGGACGAGCAGAAAGGTCATGACAACCACCAGCAGGACGAATGGTCGCGCCACCTCAAGAATGACCACGACCACGATCCCCACACCCACGGTTCTTCTATTGACCACCACGACCAACATAATTGACCGAAGATCCAGGAATTAACTGAAGTTCAGCCTGGTGTTGTAGTTGGTGAGCTTCAAATGCCATTAGATGTGCAAACACATCATCAAGTGTGAGAGCTTCACTCTTGGTAGTCATCGAGGTGACGAAGGGATCATAGTTAGAGCCAAGACCAGCGAGGAGATATGCAATCACGTCATCATCTCGAAAGGCCGAGCCGGCGGCGGCCAACCCTTTGATCTTGCAAAAATAATCTGCAGCAGACAGATCAAGTTTCTTGGACGTGGCGAGCTCTACATAGATATGAACAGTGCAAGCACGAGTTGACGAAGAAAACATCCGTTGCAGGGTATCCCACGCCTCCTTAGACATAGTATTGGCAACCACATCGCGAAGAATCTCCTCAGACATGGAGGAGTGAAGGCCACTAAGGACCTGTTGATCCTGATCATACCACCGATCATAGACCAAATTAGAGACTAGGTTAGCACCAGCAGCGGTTGAGGAAGGGACCAACTTGACAGGTGCGACAATGGTGCCATCGAGGTAGCCCATAAGCTTCGTACTCCATAGGAAGGGGAGGAGTTGGGCGAACCATATGATGAAGTTATTCTTGGTGAGACGAATTGTGATAGCGTGGTGGAGAGGGATTGGGGCAAAGGTCGACGTCATGGTAGATGAGATCGTGTTGGAGACGGTGAATGGGGAGGAGGAGGAGGAGGAAGATATTGTAGACATTGTTAATGAATAAACCTTTGACTCTGGTACCATGTTAGGTTGAATGGCTCAATCGACCTCTATGGGTCACAGCCTCATTTATATATATATATGTATATGTGTGTATTATAGGGTGGGCACCTTGATCCACTCCAAGAATCGAGAATTTTTCCTGGAGATATAACCTCCTACTTTTAACAATGACTACTTTTCGCTAGTTTGGAAGATGTTTAAAGTATTTATGCATAATTAGGCTTAACTATTTCAAATTATTTGTTGTAAGTTTAAATTGTTTTATGCAAAATGAAGCGAACCAATTCTATAGTAAAACTCTAATTTATGATGTTGTACTCCTTAGGTAGAATTAAATTTCAGAGAGCAACGTTAAGCTTGCATCAAGGGGTCGTAATAACTTCATCCTAGGCCAACCAAGTAGGTGGCCCTACCGTCGTTTGGTTATAATTATGTGCTGAATGATGACACGACCCTGGCTTCATATGTGTTATATTCCCATATATGCAAATTATTATGAAATGATATGTATATGAGATGTTATGTAAATGTTATGTTGTGTGTGACAAATTGATAGGTTTATGATATGATATGTTATAATATGATATGATGAAGACATGCTCGGATTATGTTATGTGACTGTTATAATAGATGAGATAGTATGATATGTGCATGATGTGAATTGTTACGTGCAAGTATACGAAAATGTTATGGTATGACATATGTACAACATGAATAATATATGATATGATTGACATGAAAATGACGAATTGACATGAAATAGAACCCCGATACACATATAGAAGATATGATAGACGATATGATAAAAATGATATGATATGAAGGAAGATACTAGCGGGGTTGTTGTATTTGATAATGAAAATGAAAAAATGATCGGACCTCATGCATTATTGTGTGCTCATGCATTGGGGGATACCCCTTATCCTTCACGATAGTATGGACTCGTATATTACGAGGCAGGGAAACGATCATTAACGGGTGTCCGACATCAATAGCTATTACATAATGCTCGCCCGACCAGAAAGGGCCTAGGAGGTGTGCAAAACGATTGATGAGTCCATACTCGCACGTGTGGACTGTGTGTATGAAAATTAAGTGCACATCTTATTGCCCGTTTAGGATAGTCATCATAGGAAAATAGATTTTTATGATAGGTCTCATTCATGAAATTTGTGTTTGCATTTAACCTCGATGAGTGGGTTGCTTACTTAGTATTTCTTAAAATACTAAAGCCACATGCTACTCTTATTTTTTAGGTAAAGGCAAGACATACCTGTACGGCTGGCAACGACATTGTAATTCGAGACCATGACACATGTATAGGGTAGTTGTACTTACTTTCTTAGAATTAGGTTAGAATAGGGTGTTTTAAATTTTAACGTTTATTTATTTCATTTAGTATTTCGTTGTGTCGTTTTAAAGATATTTTTGAACACGTAAGTCCATAGCAGTGTTTTGAGATGAAGTTTATGTTTTATGATATAGTCTAAACGTTTATTTTTGTAAAAAATAATTACGTTATGATGACAGTAGTGACTCTAAGTAAGTAGAAATCTAGGGTCGTTAAATGAGTATAAAATACTCATTAAGCAAAATACTTGTAGACTCTCGTCACATCCTTAACGTAATAAGTTTCCACAGGCTTGTCATAGGGCTCTAAGAAGTTCGAGCCGAATTCATGTATCCCTTGATTGTTACCTCACACCACACCGGTGCCTATCACAAGGTAATCTATTTGTGTAGTCCCTCATCTTCTTTCAAAGTGGGTTTCCTCTGCACACGATAATAACTACTCAATATACTACTTGTGTAGTCTATCATCAACTCTCAAGAGGGTTTGTTCTACACACACTAGTATATCTTCAATCAGCTACCTGTGTAGCCCTCATCCCCTCTCATGACGGGTTATTATATACACAATAGTGATTCCTCATGTTATCTACTTATATAGTCTCTCGTCCTTCTCAAGGCATATTATCATACATACAGTAGCAGTTCCTTATGTTACCTACTTATGTAGTCCCTCATCCTCTCTCAAGGCAGGTTTATCATACATAGTGGTAGTTCCTTATATCATCTATTTGTGTAGTCCCTCGCCCCCTATTAAGGCGATTTATACCCTATACACATAGTGACTCTTAAAACAACTCCGTTTGTGTTCCTATCGATCTTACATGTTTTTGCAGTTCATCTTGGGTGCCGTGGAAATTTATTAGGTTCTAAGGTGTCTAGGCAAATTAGGTCAGAAATTTATTAGGCTAAGCCAAATCTCGAGATGCACCTGGGTCTCTAATTTTCGCTCACAATCCAAAAGTGCTCAACGTACCAGAAATATATTGACCTGTGACATTACGCAACACTCTAGCACCCTAAACTTATTTAGATTCATGCACGTCTTACTAGGGAGATATTCTATCGATCACCTAGTGCACAAAAATAAATGTACATGTAGGCTTAATAAAGAAATATTCCTATGAATCACGTAAGCACATATAATTTGTGCATACATTCACATAAATCTAACATACAATTTTGTCAAATTCTGTCAAAGGTGAGATGTCTTTGTTGTGGTAACACTGTTGATACGACTCATTTTGTAATTGTTACAAATGATTTGATTCAAATTGTTACGTGGAGATATGTGAGTAGGAGTATACTACAATGAGTTTGTATTAGACTAGATCACAAAATAATTAATCTTTCTTTACAAATTTGTTAATTAAGAATATTAATATTTCCGAGAATGATCATATGTGATTCAATTTTAATTTTGAGTGAGGTATGAACACGTGCATGTAAAGATTTGTCTTTTGATTTGCATGAGTGAGAAGGAATTTATAGGCCATTCAATATAAGACTTGACCAAATAATGAATTGAGAATATAATCTTATAAGATGAAATTTACTCCTTCCTATATTGGGAAAGTAGATGACTAGCTCTCCTCAAACACGCTTCAAAGGAGTAAAGCTTTGTTGGGGTGAACTTACTACTCTTACTTTATGGGGTTCCACCCTTCACTGGTGTGAGAGAGACTTACTTTATGGTTTGATCATAATTAAATTGTTCGTTAGAATCCGTGGTACTTCATGTGAAGAATGAACATGTGGGGTAAAATAGAATTTTGACTTAACAATAATCATAAAAAACACATGAAGGATCAACTTGCTTGTAATGGTTATATCAAGGATCCACTTGAAAATCATTTTAAAAATAGGTGAGTATTAAAAATACTTAGTAAGGTACTCCCCGGATATCCGGGTCAGATATGCAAACCATCATATAGTCAATCAATCAAAATTAAGGGACCTTAGTGGTGGATTACCCAAAACCCACCATGTGTAATCTATTTAACTAAAATAGTTTTAAGCAATCACTCCTCAATGGTCATTGGTGGTTGATTATCTGATACACACAACGTATAACCTCTGCCACGAAATAATTTTTAGCAATCAACTTGGCAGACATATGACTTGGTTGCATATGAATTCAGTGTGGATCACCTTTGATTCTCATGTGAGAGAGGACTTTTGACTCGATTCGACTTCTATTTGTCTACTTTTTTGCCCTTATTTTGATACTTACCTTAATTTAACTTGAATTACCAAAGAAATTTCATAAAATTATGCACTCATAGCATGCGAAAAAATGAGCTCGGAAAAGCATGTGTCACCCAAGTAAATAACCATTCCGACTTTCTTCAAGTAATACTTATAGAGATCACTAAGACGTTTTAGCATGCGACCATATGTTACCTTAGATTGTTAGAATGTGTATGATGTGAAAAATTACTCAAAATACCACTAGAATGAGATTTTGAGATGGCACGTTGTTTTAAATGCTTTTCAATTTGCTAGAAAAGAGGATGAGATGTTGTGATGAGTGCTCTAGGTGATTGATGAATATTATCTTCCTATTGAGCTTGCATGAATATTTAGATATAGTATTTCATGCATTAGGTGATTGATAGAACTATCTCCCTAATAAGCATGCATGAATGAACTATGTTGAGACTATGACACTAGAATTAGGATGGTTTCATGTTAACCTAGGTCATAACGTTTTCAGTATACCGAGCACCTTAGGATCGTGAATGGTAATCAACAAGACCGTAATGCTCCCAGAAATTAGATTAGTCCCAATGAACTAGTCTTGAGCGTCCTAGAAATGTAAGTTCGAGATTTAAACCATCTAGATGTCCTAAGAATCTAATAAACCTCCAAGGTACCCAAGGAAAACTAAGAAAACTTACAAGGTATCTAGCATTGTGAATGATATCAAGGTTAAATTGTACTGTCGAACTTGACCAAGGTTAAATTGGATGGCACGTCAAGCTACAAGCAAGTTGTTGATTGAAAACTTTATACACGCTCCATTTTTCAAGTGTTCGTCGACTATCGATCAAAGTAGGAGAGCATTTGAAATCTGCACGATCATACAGTAGGTCATCCTGAAGCATTAGTCCTTTTACAGGTTTTTAAGTAAATTCTGTAATGTTTTTTAATATGCATCTTCATTGTGTAACAAACTTGAACAACACTAGCTTATAACTAATTTTCGACTTATTTTACTTATGGTGGTGTTTGTTTGTGAACTGCACACAATATGAATATGACCGTATGTATTTTACTTTTATGTTATATGCTTTTATCTTTATTTTTCGTTACAATTCGAAATTCAAAGCCCCACAAATCAAGTGGTGACAGGAGGCAATCATGAAAACTCACAATTTAGACACATAGTTGGAAAAAAGTTGAGTGGTTTCATTTTAACATATACTTTTGTTATTTAGCTTGCACGGTGAAATTTCAAGGAGCATATATTATGCATAGTTTTTAGAGAAATTGTTAAGAGTTGTTCATAAATTGTTTATGAATTCTCATTAATTCTATCGAGAAAGTATGATTTAGAATGATTTTAAGATTATGAAAATGGCGTTTATGTGTGTTAAGGATATTTAGTAATAAATTATAGTTTACCATATATATTATATTTGATATTTTATTATAAGGCAAATATTAGATATTTGTCTTATTGCCATGAGTATCTTTCCTTTATTGTTATTTCCATTTATTACTATTTTCATATCCTTCTAATTTATTTGATTATAAATAAGATAACCACCATTTAGGTGTGGTGGATTAATCAAACACTCTCATGGTATCAGAGCCCTTTCGGTTTAACAACCTCGATCATTTCTCTTTTGAATCCTCTAATCTTCTTCTCCACCACCCCTGCTGGCTTTGACGCCGCAGGGGCAGTCTTCATGGCTGCCGCAGGCAGAGCCGATTGATTACTTTTCGGCTCAACCCTTTTGACCTCCAAATCATCCTTCGTCGTACTCTGTACATACAACCTCACATCTTCCAAACATAGCCTCTTTCGTTTTCTTCCCAATTTTCCCTTCATCCTTCACAGAAATCCTAATCTTAGAATTTTCATCAGCATTCTCTTCGAAAATATATAGAATCTTGATAAGCCCATCGACCTTAGGCAGAGATTTACCTTTGGAATTGGGTGCCACACTGGCCTCTTCGCCAACAAATTGCCGCCGCCCTTCTCGCCAAAATTGGCTCCTTCACCCAATGTGGAGACTCTTCCTGCTGCCCTTCTTGCCATAATTGGCTCCTTCGCCCAATGTGGCGACTCTTCCGGCTTCAACATTATCTTTGTCTCTTGCTCTAGGTTTCCCTTTCTACTTCTTGGGGTTAGACATATTCTCACCAGAGCCAAGGTAGCATCGTCGCTAAGCGACAATCCCTCTTCATGGGTTAGACATATTCTCGTCGAAGCCAAGGCAGCATCGCCGCTGAGCGGCGATCCCTCTGCAATTTTCGATGGCCAAGAAAGTGTTTCTTTACGCCTCCTCTGAATCAGGTTGTTGACATCTTCACGAAAAGTGTTTCTCAACCTCTTTGAATTTTTCAGATTCAAGCTTCACGTTCGTTCAAATCCGACGTTCAGCTTGCGGTGGGGTGTTAAGGATATTTAGTAATAAATTATAGTTTACCATATATATTATATTTGATATTTTATTATAAGGCAAATATTAGATATTTGCGTTATTGCCATGGGTATCTTTCCATTTATTGTTATTTCCATTTATTATTATTTCCATATCCTTGTAATTTATAAATAAGATAACTTTCACACCATTTAGGTGTGGTGGATTAATCAAACACTCTCAATGTGGAAAGTGAGTTTTAACCCACCACATCTTGTATGCATAGTGACTTCGTGATACATAGTTAGAATGTTTTTTCGTGGGGTAAAGGATACGGTTATTTCTCAAATTCACCTTATAAAAGTGTCTCTAAGGTGTAAATAACATGATGATTCCTCATTATGTTTGTGTTTTTAAGATCACTATGGTATAGCAAAGATTTGATTATAGGTTTGTTGACCAGTTTTGCTAACCTATTATTACATATCTCTTTGATGACTAATTTATCTTGGGTATTTAAACTTCTCTGGATTTATAATGTGTTATTGAACTTTGAACTTCTATTTAGTAGGAAAAAAAGTTATTTTATTATTGTCATGACCTAAAAAAAATTAACCTCAGGTAGTGATTTATTAAGACTATGACATGTAGTGTGTATGCCAGAAATTCAAAGGAAAACATTATTTCAAAAATCAATAATTTATTTCGTAAGAAAAGCGCTTCAATACAAAGAGGACATAGGTGACTAGTTTTAGACAAAGAAAACATGAAGGACAAATTGTACTAATTAGTAAGACCGGACTGAAAAAGAAAGGTACAGCAATAATGATGATTATAAAATTATACTCAGTAGGCCACCAACTTGTAGGCTCTTATCGCATCTTAATCTTAACAAACTCCCACAGACTCTACTTTAGCTCTAGGACATCTAGTTTTCGTTTTAGCTCCTTGGGCTTCTTGATTTTTTGTCATTTCATTTAAAAATCCTTAAGAGTTCCCTTATACCGACTTGTGTAATGGTGCCCTACGAGTAGCTACCTCGGCATGACTCTGAGACTATCTAGTATCACACCTAGGAAGTGAGCTGCAACCCCCTGGTCCCCCACGAAGCTATGACACCAATCACACACATGTAGCCTAAGGACACTCTAGATATGGTTCATATGCCGTGGTGATGGTTCATACAAAATTCATGCAAAATAAACATACATGCTCAACGGGGCGATAACATCCATCCGATTAGTTTTCCAACGTTCTTCTCATTTTTCTATCTCTTGATTCTTAATCCAAACCATAATGACTTCTTTAACAAAAATTTAGATCATACTACAACCTATGAACCAATATTTTTTTATTGATTTTTACTTAATCATACGAGAAGTTATGAGCGTCGGAAAGAGATCCTATAACATCCTTACCATTCTTGGAAAGATTCTCAGATTTCAACGTTTCGTCCGATTTCCTCACAAAATCAGTGGTGGATCTTCCCTAGATGAAGATAGTAAAATTGAACACTTTATTCCCAAACGAAGATCTCAAATTTGAAGAGTAACATTCGAGATCTTACCTTGCGGATTTCTCTAGGATCTTGACGGAAGATGGAACCTCAACAACACGAGTCTTTCTTCTCTCCAAAAAGAAGCTCCAAAGTGTAAGTCTCGGTAGAGGATGAATTTCGTCAGTGATTCTCCGTCGAGGACTCCGACGATTTACTTTTCCCTCTTAAGTTTTCTCTCAACTTTCTTTCTCACATTTTTTTTTTTCTCTTTTGCAAGTGGTCTGGGAACAATCCTCAACCTATAATGGGCTGAGGGACAAAATGCCCCTTTCACTTTGACCACTTTTCTTTCTTTTTCTTTTTCTTTTTTTTAGTGTTACAATTATTAACTCACTATTTGATATGTTTTTTAGCTCATCCTTANGTGCCCTACGAGTAGCTACCTCGGCATGACTCTGAGACTATCTAGTATCACACCTAGGAAGTGAGCTGCAACCCCCTGGTCCCCCACGAAGCTATGACACCAATCACACACATGTAGCCTAAGGACACTCTAGATATGGTTCATATGCCGTGGTGATGGTTCATACAAAATTCATGCAAAATAAACATACATGCTCAACGGGGCGATAACATCCATCCGATTAGTTTTCCAACGTTCTTCTCATTTTTCTATCTCTTGATTCTTAATCCAAACCATAATGACTTCTTTAACAAAAATTTAGATCATACTACAACCTATGAACCAATATTTTTTTATTGATTTTTACTTAATCATACGAGAAGTTATGAGCGTCGGAAAGAGATCCTATAACATCCTTACCATTCTTGGAAAGATTCTCAGATTTCAACGTTTCGTCCGATTTCCTCACAAAATCAGTGGTGGATCTTCCCTAGATGAAGATAGTAAAATTGAACACTTTATTCCCAAACGAAGATCTCAAATTTGAAGAGTAACATTCGAGATCTTACCTTGCGGATTTCTCTAGGATCTTGACGGAAGATGGAACCTCAACAACACGAGTCTTTCTTCTCTCCAAAAAGAAGCTCCAAAGTGTAAGTCTCGGTAGAGGATGAATTTCGTCAGTGATTCTCCGTCGAGGACTCCGACGATTTACTTTTCCCTCTTAAGTTTTCTCTCAACTTTCTTTCTCACATTTTTTTTTTTCTCTTTTGCAAGTGGTCTGGGAACAATCCTCAACCTATAATGGGCTGAGGGACAAAATGCCCCTTTCACTTTGACCACTTTTCTTTCTTTTTCTTTTTCTTTTTTTTAGTGTTACAATTATTAACTCACTATTTGATATGTTTTTTAGCTCATCCTTATTAACTCGTTAGAATTTTTCACTGGTCTCTCGGGAGAACGGTTGGGAGGGAATCCCACATTGGTTAATTTAGGGAATGATCATGGGTTTGTATCCATTGGTACGAGATTTTTTGGGAAAATCCAAAACAAACTCATGAGAGCTTATGCTCAAAATGGACGATATCACGCCAAATGCCAAATGTAAGCCTTATGCATGTAATATAAAGAAATGAGTAGTCATCTAGGGGTACTTCTATGGCATTACCAAAAGGCGCCATGGCACCATGTAGATTTGACACAAGGCATAAATTCTGAGAGGGAAGTGCCATGGTGCTACCAGAAGGCGCCATGACGCTATAAACTTGAAAGTCCATCGATGTGCTAATAAAGCCAAGTAAAGAATGGATGAGTTATAGTCCGCCACATGCAAATATACAACATCAACAAGTAATGTATAAAAGTCTTTCAATAATTTAGGATTATAACAACTGAAATTATAAGAGAAGGCTGCTAAGAATACACTTATGCTGCGAAAGCCACATCATGGCAAAAGTGTGCAAGAATCTACAAGCAAGTACAAGTAAGAGGAGAGGTTTCAAATTACGTGGTTTTGGCCATCTTAGTCTAAGATCATATAGAGAATATAACTCTTAAAACATCATCATTTAAGTAATTAATTTCAAAATAAAACATACTTATAGTTGAAAACAAATCAAATTAAAATGATAATGAAATAAATTTAAAAACATAAAATATAAAATAACCTATTCTAACCTAAGTCTAGGAAATTAAATATGCTTCTATCCTATGCACGTGTCATGGTCTCTGATTCACGATACCACCGTCAAACGTACAAGGCACCTTGACTTTAGCCGGAAAAAAAAATGATGCAGCACACGGTATGAGTATTTCAAAAAATACACAGTAAGTGACCTCAATATAGGGACCGCGTAAAGATGCAAACACATGCAACAATTCTCTAGGGATCTATCATTAAAACATTCTAGGGGTAGCTTCCATTCCAGACTAACTTGAATGTGTAGCACTTCCCTACACACGACCCACACGTGCAAATGCGAATCCCCAGGCGGTTCGCACCCCACCTAGACCCATCATCGTCGAGCTAGCTGTCCGTAGCGACGTTCGGAGGTCGGCAGATCCCTGGGTGTCATGTTCGGCATGATCACCGTCATCACCGTAGCGTACGAGTCCGTACTCATCATCATAAAAAGGAAAAGTGCCCGATGCTTATTTACATACAGAAATGCATGAAGACCCTCTAATTTCTTGTCTTTAAATGTCTTTATGATACAACCCTAGTTTTATATTTATATTACTTTTAGTAATACATGCGTGTTCACTATCCATCTTAACATCATTGAAGTAATAATTAATGAGAAAAGAGCCAATTGAAAAGCAATAATCATGCTTGTAATCTTCCATATTATTAAAAAAAATATACTATTTGATCCCTTAACCAGTCAACCAAATTTTTTATAAAATGTACCAGGTAGAGATTTTACGATAAATGAATCAATTCTTATTACTTCTTTTTTAATACTTTAGCATGTATGGGATTCAGGGTAGTCTTTTTTTGTAGGGTTGTGTCCTAGGCCGACTTCTCGACATAATGCAATATGACATTCATAACATGCATCTTAACTTAATATGAGCAAACAATGTCATATTAAGGAAATATCATCATGCATCGTCATCATCATAAAAAACGCTATCACATATATCATAATCATCATAACATGCCATCAAGCATCATCATACATCATCATATAGCTCATACATGTCATCATACGTTGTAAGTCATACATCATACGTCGTAAATCATACATCATACGTTATAATTATAAAGCATAAAAGACACGTGCTGGTGCTACTAGGCACATTTCGTCATATAACAAGCAAGTATCTAACCTATTCTATAGTAAAGTCACTCATTTGGTTGACTTCAGCCAACATTCTCCCTAAATTAACTATACGTCAGCTCCGGTTTCTTTAAAGTTATTCTAGGTGTTGCAGGAGTTCATTTTCTTTAATAAGGTCAAATTCAGCTCTGGAAGGGCATAAAACATAGGGTTGGTGTCAAAATTTTGAAACTGAGCTGTTTGAGTCGTTTTGAGTCGAAGTACTGCATGGAGCCGAGCCCAGAAGTTGAGGGCTTCTTTTTGCTGCAGGTCGACACGCGGCACAATAGGAGCGAGGCATGTTGCAGCTTAACTCCTGGGTTGAGGCGCGGGTTCGGGGCGCTGAGCGCACGGGTCACGTTGCTGCGGTCTGGGTTGATGAGGCGATTGGGCCTCGGTTCTTGTGCAGTAGGTGTTGGCGGTGGATTGGGCTCACAGTTCGCGGGTGCTGCAGGCGTGGGCTGCTATAGGTGCGGGCCGAATCATCTTAAACATACTCAAATTTCATCTTAATCCAACTATTGAATTTGAAATATCGCGAGTTGGTGCTACTCGATGGTTTTGGAACCAAATATGTATGCATTGGCATTTTTGTTAGGATCATTTTTCATTTTTTTTTAATTTATTTGAATATTTTATTCCGAATATCTATTTTTTTTTTCAAAATAATTTATTTCTTTTTCTTTTTTTTTTTTTTTTGCTTGAGCATCTTTTATTTCTCTATGAGAAATAAAAAAATACGGCAAATTTCTTAAAAATAACAAAATGACCATTTTGCCCTTTAAGCTTACTTTTTTTTTTTTTTTTTTTTTTTTTTTTTTTTTTTTTTTTTTTTTTTTTTTTTTTTTTTTTTTTTTTTTTT
>NC_036640.1:8029853-8048241 GCF_002806865.2 Cucurbita pepo subsp. pepo
TTTTTTTTTTTTTTTTCTCTCTCTTCCTTCCTATCCTTTTCCAAATACCTTAAATCCCTATCATTTTTGGCTAGGGCATTGAAATTACTTGCTTAGACCCTTTGTCCATGCTTTGATCTCTTAATTCCTCGTTGGATCCTTTAACTTACTTGAGTTACTTTTAACCTTACTTGAGGTATTACACTTGAGGTATTATCGTTCAAAAGCTTTGTTTCCAAATTTGTTTACTTAACACACATGACCCGACGTAGCATTTTCTATTGGTGTTATTTTCAGGTTTATACAACAATCTTGAAAGGTTCATTTTGGAGTAGCAAAACGGGTCTAAAATTATGTTGTCAAAGCTATAGTGTACGAAATTTGGTATTAATAAATCTTCAAAATTTAAATCATATAGGTTCACAAATAGCGGTGGGGCAGGATCATGGCAGGATCATTAGATGATAGACAGAGTATTTTAGCTAATGTTTTCACTCTAAGTTGAGGAGTGATCATTTGAAGCCCAAAGAAACAAGCAACAGTGGCGTTATCAACTTCAGAAGCAGAATATGTTGCAATAGCTTTAGTAGCGTCTCAAGCCATTTGGCTAAGAAGAGTGTTAGCTGATCTACAACAAGAGCAATAAGGGGTCACAAAGATATTTTGTGATAACAAAGCAACTATCTCTATGAAAAAGAACCTAACATTTCACAGCAAAACAAAGCATATTGAACTTTGACACCGTTATATTCATGATCTAGTTGTAAAGGAAGAAATTGTCTTGAAGTATTATAACACCAATAAATAGGTAGCTGGCATACTTATTAAAACTTTATCAAAAGAGAAGTTCTGCTACTCTCGAGGATTACTCTGCTACTCTCGAGGATTACTTGACATCTACAACTTTAAATTAAGGGGGAGTGTTGAGATGTGATTCCATGTTTGATAGAGTTTTGAGAAGGTTGTTAGTAGTTTCAAAAATTTATGAATTTGTTTATGGTCATTGTTTAATAGGAGTTTCAATTTTTTTTTTTTTTTTTTTCATTTTAGTTACTGTATAAGCCTTTATATATTGGGACTTTGTAACTCTTTTGGTAGGGTGAGTAAAACAATAATAAAACATTTGCAGCTTAATCTCATTATATTTTCGACTCTCTTTGAAATATTCTTTTCTTGACGCTAACTAGGTAAAAGTTGCCTATTCCATGAACAAATAAGATCATGGTTCTCAACTCAAACCAGTTTGTGTGCTGAGCTATAATTGCAACTAATACATACATATTTATGTGGTCTGCTCACTCCATCACCAATGGCTATTAACAATTTTTTTTTCTTCATTTATAGTCGTTGGATGTAGATGTACATACTCAAAGAAAAAAAGAAGAGACATGATGTGCGTTCAAGAAGTTCATAAGACTCGTTAATTATGGGTTTGATCACAAGCAAAAAATCTTGTGCAAGGACCAAAGTTCTTACCCAAGAACTTTTCAAAGTTTTACAAAGAGGAAAGCGTCGAATGTCAATCCATTGCACCGTACACTATAGAAAAAATGGTGTGGCCGAGCGAAGGAACCATACTGTAATGAATATCTCAAGAAGCTTACTCAAAAGTATGCAAGTATTAGTAATTATAAGTCGAGACAATACAACTATGATTTACCTTCTAACTTTTTGTCGGCACAAGCATTGGGTGCTCGTAACCCCCTTCTAACTTTTTGTCGGCACAGGCATTGGGTGCCGCAACCCCCTTCTAACTTTTTGTATTGGGTGCTCGTAACCCCCTTCTAACTTTTTGTCGGCACAGGCATTGGGTGCTCGCAACCCCTATGAAGCATGATTCAATAAGAAACTTCACTTTTGTTAGATAAAACCTGAGTTTTCCTTATTTAGATTCACACGATTTCATTAGTTTTCTGTTTGAACATTTGACAAACACGTCGAATGGATTAACAAAGTTTTAGACTTCAATTTTGTATCATTAGTTCTCTGTTTGAACATTTGACAAACACTGATTAACAAAGTTTTAGGCTGCAACTGGGTAGGAGTGTTGGCCACTCTCCATCCATTTTTTAGGATAGGTTATATTTAAATAGGAAATCTGTGGGGAAGATTTCATAACCGGATTTGAAGGGGAGTCAAAATTTAAGTCATTCTCTCTCTTTCTCTTTGTTATTTTACGCATTTTATTTTTCTTCCAACAACCTTCTGTCGACAACTTCCTCTCACCGAAAAGAAAGGATTTTCCTCGCCGATTATCGAAAAACAACAAGTGATATCAGAGCCCAGGCTGAAGCCATCAGTGTATATCATTGCGGAGGAGCCAATCTATCAACAATCAAGTTGAATAGCTCAAGTGGTTAGAGTGTCGACCTAACAACATTACAGGTCTCAGGTTCGAGTAGAAGAAAATGTAAAGTGCGAAAATAAGCACATCGTGGGGTCTATCCCGAGAAGGCTCGCTCACTCCTCTACGCTGCCACCAAGTGTCGGCATCTCCACCACCAAAAAGAGGCTGAGGATCGGCTGGCTCTTGTCCGCCAATATTTTACGATCTGTGCCCCCAAAGATGGTGACTAATCCCGAGGAAGAGCTCCCTTCTCCGAGGAGGCCTCATCGGATCCAACCCCGTGTACAGCAGTCCCACTAAACCAGCCATTAGCCATGCCCTCAGCGGAGATGTTTCAGACGTTCACATTAGCCATGCCCTCAGCGGAGATGTTTCAGACGTTCATGATGACGTCGATGGAAAATCAGGCTCTGACGAACCAGATGATTCAGACCATAGAAACGGCCTTCCATTTTATGAACTGCCCACCAAAGTATGTCCATTGTGGGACATATATGCTGAAAGGAGAAGCGCACTTCTGGTGGAAGGTGCTCATGAACTGCCCACCAAAGTATGTCCATTGTGGGACATATATGCTGAAAGGAGAAGCGCACTTCTGGTGGAAGGTGCTCAGAACTGCCCACCATAGTACCACAAGGAGAGTTTATTACATGGTGTCAGTTTAAAGACGCATACCTCCACAAATACTACCCAATCACTGCCAGAGTGAAAATGCAGGCCGCGTTCCTCGCATTGAAACAGGAGACAGATCAGTGGGGGATTATGACTTGGAGTTCAATAGGCTGGCAAGGTTTTCTCCAGCCTATGTTAGTTCTGAGGAGTTGAAGGGCGAACGATTTATCGCTGGCCTGAGGGAAGAACTAAGGGGGAATGTGGCATCCCAGTCATCCTTTGTCTATACGAAAGCCCTTCAGGTGGCGACCCTGCTCGACTCGCCCCGTACCGACAAGCTTCAGTTGGGAATAGCACAATCATCCCACACTGCGGCCCAGGGAAAGGGGACATACCCTAGCCACCCCAGAACTGGCAGACCACCCCGTGGCCGCACTGATAGGCGAGGGAGAGCCCCGGTACGGAACATGACCTTGTGCCCTAATTGTCGGCGTCCTCACACGGGGGAATGCAGAGCAGGAACAGGCGCCTGCTACAGATGCGGTCAGGTAGGGCACTTTGCAGTGGATTGCCCTCAGAGAAACGATCAGCGTGTCAACCTGCCTGCAGTACAGCATCAGAGGGGCCAAGCCGGCCAACATCAGCAGGGGCGAGCTGTAGCCCATGCAACAACAGCCAGGCAAGCTGACCAGCCTGACGCGGTTGTCACAGGTACGCTACCCGTATTTGGTCATCTTGCATTAGTGTTGTTTGATTCGGGTTCGACGCATTCATTCGTATCTGAAGAGTTTGTAGAGCTAGCACAGCTAGAGAAAGAACTTTTAGAGATTACCCTATCAGTGTCTACCCCTGCTCACGAGCTGTTGCTAGCTACCCATAGGGTTAAGGGAGGTGGAGTAACAATAGCAGGGCGTGTCATCGAAGCTACACTGATAGTGTTAAGTATGCAAGACTTCGATGTCATCTTGGGTATGGATTGGCTAGGCGGGAATCGCGTTTTGATAGACTGCGAGACCCGAATAGTGACTCTCAGGCTCCCGTCAGGGGACAGCTTTACCTACAAGGGAGCCACTTCCAAAGGTGTCCCGAGCGTCATAACCTCGCTAAGGGCTAAGAAGTTGATTCGTAGTGGCGCAATTGCATTCCTAGCCAGCGTGACCTTAGATAATAGTAACAAACAAAAAACCTCATCGGTACACATCGTCAGGGAGTTCGTAGATGTCTTTCCGGAGGATCTGCCGGGTTTGCCCCCAGCTAGGGAAGTCGATTTTGGGATCGATTTAGAACCAGGAACGGTGCCGATCTCCAAGGCACCTTACAGGATGGCACCTGCAGAACTCAGGGAATTGAAGGAACAGTTACAGGAGTTGTTGGATAAGGGTTTCATCCGACCCAGTGTATCACCCTGGGGAGCCCCTGTTCTGTTTGTCAAGAAGAAGGACGGGTCCATGCGGATGTGTATTGATTACAGGGAATTAAACAAGGTCACTATAAAGAATAAGTACCCTCTCCCGAGAATTGACGACCTGTTTGATCAGCTACAGGGAGCAACAGTTTTCTCCAAAATTGACCTAAGGTCGGGGTATCATCAGTTGAGGGTCAGAGAAGGGGATATACCCAAGACAGCCTTCAGAAGTCGTTATGGGCATTACGAGTTTCTCGTTATGTCTTTTGGCCTTACCAATGCACCAGCCGTTTTCATGGAACTAATGAACAGGGTGTTTAAGGAATTCTTAGACACCTTTGTCATAGTGTTCATCGACGACATTCTGGTATACTCTAAGTCAGAGGCAGATCATGAAATACACCTCAGAAAAGTCTTGACAATACTGAGAGGTCAGCAGTTGTATGCCAAGTTCAACTGCTGANTAGAAGAAAATGTAAAGTGCGAAAATAAGCACATCGTGGGGTCTATCCCGAGAAGGCTCGCTCACTCCTCTACGCTGCCACCAAGTGTCGGCATCTCCACCACCAAAAAGAGGCTGAGGATCGGCTGGCTCTTGTCCGCCAATATTTTACGATCTGTGCCCCCAAAGATGGTGACTAATCCCGAGGAAGAGCTCCCTTCTCCGAGGAGGCCTNCCCGAGGAAGAGCTCCCCAAATCCACAGAGGTAATCGACGACGCATAACTGCTCCGGTGAGGGTCGAACCCGTGCATAACAAAGGCACCGGCTGGGGAGCCAATTCAACTGAAGGAGGAGCGAGTGTTCGTTCAAATCAGTGAAAGAGGTGAGCAGCAAGAGCACCAGCGATGGGTCCTCGACACGGGGGCAACAAACTATATGACCGGGGCCAAGTCTGCATTCTTCGAGCTTGACTCGAGGATTCGCGGGACGGTGAAATTCGGCGACGGCTCCATCGTCGAGATCGAAGGGCACGGCACCATCTTGTTTGTCGGCAAGGGAGGCAATTATCACAAGTTGATCGGCGTCTACTTCATCCCGAGACTCAAGGCTAATATTGTGAGCCTGGGACAACTCGATAAGGTCGGCTGCCACATTTCCATCAAGCGCGGGCTACTTAGGATCCGCGATGATCGACGACGGTTGCTCACGCAAGTTCGGTGCACGACAAACCGCCTTTACATCCTAAAGTTTGAGATAGAGCAACCAGTCAACCTCTCGGCCAGGTACCGGAAGATGGAAGACCTATTAGGAAGAGGTGNCAGTTGGGAATAGCACAATCATCCCACACTGCGGCCCAGGGAAAGGGGACATACCCTAGCCACCCCAGAACTGGCAGACCACCCCGTGGCTGCACTGATAGGCGAGGGAGAGCCCCGGTACGAAACATGACCTTGTGCCCTAATTTTCGGCGTCCTCACACGGGGGAATGCAGAGCAGGAACAGGCGCCTGCTACAGATGCGGTCAGGTAGGGCACTTTGCAGTGGATTGCCCTCAGAGAAACGATCAGCGTGTCAACCTGCCTGCAGTACAGCATCAGAGGGGCCAAGCCGGCCAACATCAGCAGGGGCGAGCTGTAGCCCATGCAACAACAGCCAGGCAAGCTGACCAGCCTGACGCGGTTGTCACAGGTACGCTACCCGTATTTGGTCATCTTGCATTTGTGTTGTTTGATTCGGGTTCGACGCATTCATTCGTATCTGAAGAGTTTGTAGAGCTAGCACAGCTAGAGAAAGAACTTTTAGAGATTACCCTATCAGTGTCTACCCCTGCTCACGAGCTGTTGCTAGCTACCCATAGGGTTAAGGGAGGTGGAGTAACAATAGCAGGGCGTGTCATCGAAGCTACACTGATAGTGTTAAGTATGCAAGACTTCGATGTCATCTTGGGTATGGATTGGCTAGGCGGGAATCGCGTCTTGATAGACTGCGAGACCCGAATAGTGACTCTCAGGCTCCCGTCAGGGGACAGCTTTACCTACAAGGGAGCCACTTCCAAAGGTGTCCCGAGCGTCATAACCTCGCTAAGGGCTAAGAAGTTGATTCGTAGTGGCGCAATTGCATTCCTAGCCAGCGTGACCTTAGATAATAGTAACAAACAAAAAACCTCATCGGTACACATCGTCAGGGAGTTCGTAGATGTCTTTCCGGAGGATCTGCCGGGTTTGCCCCCAGCTAGGGAAGTCGATTTTGGGATCGATTTAGAACCAGGAACGGTGCCGATCTCCAAGGCACCTTACAGGATGGCACCTGCAGAACTCAGGGAATTGAAGGAACAGTTACAGGAGTTGTTGGATAAGGGTTTCATCCGACCCAGTGTATCACCCTGGGGAGCCCCTGTTCTGTTTGTCAAGAAGAAGGACGGGTCCATGCGGATGTGTATTGATTACAGGGAATTAAACAAGGTCACTATAAAGAATAAGTACCCTCTCCCGAGAATTGACGACCTGTTTGATCAGCTACAGGGAGCAACAGTTTTCTCCAAAATTGACCTAAGGTCGGGGTATCATCAGTTGAGGGTCAGAGAAGGGGATATACCCAAGACAGCCTTTAGAAGTCGTTATGGGCATTACGAGTTTCTCGTTATGTCTTTTGGCCTTACCAATGCACCAGCTGTTTTCATGGAACTAATGAACAGGGTGTTTAAGGAATTCTTAGACACCTTTGTCATAGTGTTCATCGACGACATTCTGGTATACTCTAAGTCAGAGGCAGATCATGAAATACACCTCAGAAAAGTCTTGACAATACTGAGAGGTCAGCAGTTGTATGCCAAGTTCAACTGCTGAGCTCGTACTATGGGAAGAGAGGTCACCTGAGCAAGAATTGCTGGAGCAAGCTCAGGAACAAGGAGACGGTCGAGAAGGCCCATGTGGCTCAATCCGAGGAGGATGAGCTGGCCCTTTTCATGGTGACTGCATCAGTCCTACATGACGTCCCTAATCCCGAGGAAGAGCTCCCCAAATCCACAGAGGTAATCGACGACGCATAACTGCTCCGGTGAGGGTCGAACCCGTGCATAACAAAGGCACCGGCTGGGGAGCCAATTCAACTGAAGGAGGAGCGAGTGTTCGTTCAAATCAGTGAAAGAGGTGAGCAGCAAGAGCACCAGCGATGGGTCCTCGACACGGGGGCAACAAACTATATGACCGGGGCCAAGTCTGCATTCTTCGAGCTTGACTCGAGGATTCGCGGGACGGTGAAATTCGGCGACGGCTCCATCGTCGAGATCGAAGGGCACGGCACCATCTTGTTTGTCGGCAAGGGAGGCAATTATCACAAGTTGATCGGCGTCTACTTCATCCCGAGACTCAAGGCTAATATTGTGAGCCTGGGACAACTCGATAAGGTCGGCTGCCACATTTCCATCAAGCGCGGGCTACTTAGGATCCGCGATGATCGACGACGGTTGCTCACGCAAGTTCGGTGCACGACAAACCGCCTTTACATCCTAAAGTTTGAGATAGAGCAACCAGTCAACCTCTCGGCCAGGTACCGGAAGATGGAAGACCTATTAGGAAGAGGTGAACCACTTGGACTGGCAGCGCGCCAACTCGAAGAAGAGGCGGCCAGGTACCGAAGGATGGAAGACCTATTAGGAAGAGGTGAACCACTTGGACTGGCGGCGCGCCAACTCGAAGAAGAGGTGGGAGAACAAGACGTGGAGTCTGGAGGACATGCCGCCAGGGACACCGAGCCATAGGGGCTCAAAACGGAGTTCAAACAAAATAAGGTAGATATACGATTTCATTAGTTCTTCGTTTGACCATTTGACAAACACGTCGAATGGATTAACAAAGTTTTAGACGGCAATTTTGTAGGAGGTGGCACAGATTTAGTTGGCCACTCTCCACCCATTTTTAGGATAGGTTATATTTAAATAGGAAATCTGCTTGATAAGATTTCAGAACCTGATTTGAAGCGCAGTCAAAATTTCAGTCATTCTCTCTCTGTGTTATTTTACGCATTTTATTTTTCTTCCAACAACCTCTTGTCGACAACTTCCTCTCACCGAAAAGAAACGATTTCCTTGGCCGATTATCGAAAAACAACAACTTTGAGCATCTAAAATTCTTTGATTGTACAACACATGTTAAAGACTCCCAATATCAAGAAACTTGAAGAAAAATGTCAAGAGATAGAGTATTTTGACGTAGAAAATTCATGTGAGTAGAGACGTCGTATTCGAAGAAGAGAAGAAGTGGGATTGGTGCAGTGTCGATGATAACAAACAGACTGTTGCGAAGTTCACTGCTGTAGAACAAGAGGGAGATGTTGTTGTGCGCCGAAAGCGGAACAAATGTACTTACAACACCAAAGTTACTCAAGACATACAATATGACACTCAAAACTTGATGATTTCAACAGTAGAAAGAATGACATTATATAGCCTTCTGCTAAACCTAAAGATAAACTAACAAGCCTAAAAAGACCTTGAGGATAGGTCTTGGTTCTAGAGAATAGGGCTTATGACAGTGTTCAACAATCTCCACCTTGTCATAAGATCTCCAAGTTGATAGCGAATTTGGTTGCTACCACGTCAACACACTACCAGAACTTTTCACGAGCGATCACCGACGTTGATGAAATCCAAACAATGCCAGAACTTTTCACGAGCGATCACCTTTGTCAACATATCAGCAGGGTTATCAGCAGTTCCAATTTTTAATAAATGAATATCCCCTTTGCTAATAATTTCTCGAATAAAGTGAAAACGGACATCAATGTGTTTTGTACGAGCATGATGGACTTGATTTTTTTACAAGCAAATAGTGCTCTGGCTATCACAAAATACATCTATATGTTCCTGCAAAATACCCAAGTCATTGATCAAACCATGCATCCAAATAGCTTCTTTAAAAGCTTCCGTTACTGCCATATACTCTACTTCAGTGGTAGACAATGCAACAGTAGACTGCAATGTTGAACGCCAACAAACAGGTCCACCAGCCATAGTAAATAAATAACCCGTAGTAGATCGTCGCTTATCCAAATCACCAGCATAATCAGAATCCACATAACCAGCTACACGATTGTCAAGATTAAACATTTCTTGTTTTTGAAACTTAATACCAACATCAATAGTGCCAAGAATGTACCTAAGAATCCATTTTACAGCCTGCCAATGCTCTTTACCAGGATTATGCATATAACGACTCACCATGCTTACTGCGTGTGAAAGATCAGGTCGAGTACACACCATAGCATACATCAACGCACCAACAGCATTTGTATAAGGAATGTTCTCCATATACCTTTTGTCATCATCAGAACTTGGACACATGGAAGCACTAAGCTTGAAATGAGGAGCAAGTGGAGTACTAACGGGTTTGGTTGAATTATTCAAACTAAATCTTGACAATACCTTGCGTAGATATTGAGACTGAGTCAACCAGACTGTACCTTTTTTCCGATCTCGCTCTATCTCCATTCCAAGTATTTTCTTTGCATTGCCTAAGTCTTTCATTTCAAATGTTTTAGAAAGCTCATCTTTGAGCTTATCAATCTCCATCTGTCTCTTCGAAGCAATTAACATATCATCAACATATAAGAGAAAATAGATAAACGATCCATCATCGAGACACCGATAATACACACAATGGTCAAATTGACTATGAGTATACATATGCTCTACCATGAAATGATCAAACCTTTTATACCATTGGCGAGGGGATTGCTTCAGCCCATACAAAGATTTCTTCAATCTGCATACTAAATGTTGCTGTCTAACTACTCGAAAACCGACTGGTTGCGCCATATATATTTCTTCTTCCAAATCTCCATGCAAAAAAGCAGTTTTTACATCAAGTTGTGCAAGCTCAAGATTAAATTGAGCAACCAAAGCCAACAAAATTCGAATGGAAGAATGTTTTACCACACGTGAGAAAATTTCGTTGTAACCAATACCTTCTTTTTGTTCGTAGCCTTTAGCCACAAGTCGAGCCTTATAACGTATACCAGAAGAGTCTTCCTTTTTTGCAAAAACCCATTTACAACCAATTTCCTTCTTACCTTTTGGAGGTTGTACCAAATCCCAAGTTTGATTTATCTCCAATGATGCTATCTCCTGATTCACAGCCTCTTGTCAGTGTAAGCTATCCAGGCTCTAAATAGCATCTTTGTAACTGTTAGGAACTCCATCAATTAAAGAGAAAACATATGCTATCGTATCATCAAACCTTGCAGGTTTTCGAATTACCCTTCATGGTCTATTCTTGGCGATTGACTCAGGTTCCTCCACTCTTTCATTCACAAGGCTTTGCTCCTCAAGACTTTGCTCTTTTTGTTCTAAGACATCAAAGTTATTATTTACCTGATCAATAGGTTCTTCGGTAGGAGCAACCACATCAGGAGAGAACACCACCTTCTCCACCTGCTTCAATGCCTCGTCATTATTTTCAATTTTCTGCAAAAACATTCCAGACTCATCGAATGTCACATCTCGACTATTAACAATTTTACTTGTTTCTGGACACCATAACCTATAGCCCTTCACACCTTTGCTAAAGCCCATAAACTTGGCTTTTTTTGCTCTAGGATCCAGTTTTGAGTTTGTCACATGATAATAAGCAGGACACCCAAACACATGCAATTTATCATAATCACTAACAGGACTACCTGACCATACCTCAAGCGGAGTTCTCCCACCGTTTCCAGAAACAGGTAAACGATTCACCAAGTGAACTGCATAACTGAGAGCCTCAGCCCAAAATGCCTTACTCAATCCTACTTGAGACAATATGCATCGAATCTTCTCTATTAATTTCTAGTTCATTATCTCAGCAACAACATTTTGCTGTGGCTTACCAGGAACAGTGAAGTGTCGAACGATCCCTTCATCTCGGCATACTTTAAGGAATGGATCATAAGTATATTCTCCCCCGTTGTCTGATCTCAGCTTTTTGATTTTCCTATCCGTCTGATTCTCTACCATTTTCTTCCACTCTAGGAAGATTTGGAGAACCTCGTTTTTGTGCCTCATGGGATACATCCAAACTCTCTTCGAGTAGTCATCAATAAAGGTGACAAACCACCTCTTTCCTCCCAATGAGACATTCTTTGTGGGACCCCATACATCGGTGTGAACATAATCCAAAATACCCTTTGTTTGGTGTATAGCTGTACCAAACTTCACATTTTTTTGTTTACCAAATATACAATGTTCACAGAAATCAATTTTTCCAGTTGTGGCACCCTTAAGGACTCCTTGGTTCACCAATGTCTGAAGCGCCTTCTCACCAGCATGCCCGAGTCGCATGTGCCATAATTTCGATATGTCTTGTTCTTTCGAACTTGCCATAGCAGCATGCCCAATTATTGTGGTTCCGTTGAGGTAGTATATGCTACCTCTTCTAGTTCCTGTAATTGCCACCAAAGCTCCACGAGCTACTTTCAAATTCCCTCCTTCCAAAATGATGCGATAACCACTCGCATCCAAAACGCCAAGTGAAATCAAGTTTTTCTTCAAGTCAGGAACATACCTCACATCTTTGAGTTTTCGTATAACCCCATCAAACATCTTGATTTGTACTGAGCCGATTCCCATTATCTTGCAAGTACTATCATTGCCCATATAGACAACTCCACCATTGAACTTTTTGAAGTCCAAAAAAATCNGTTTTTGTGCCTTATGGGATACATCCAAACTCTCTTCGAGTAGTCATCAATAAAGGTGTCAAACCACCTCTTTTCTCCTAATGAGACATTCTTTGTGGGACCCCATACATCAGTGTGAACATAATCCAAAATGCCTTTGTTTGGTGTATAGCTGTACCAAACTTCACATTTTTTTGTTTACCAAATATACAATGTTCACATAAATAAATTTTTCTAGTTGTGGCACCCTTAAGGACTCCTTGGTTCACCAATGTCTGAAGAGCCTTCTCACCAGCATGCCAGAGTCGCATGTGCCATAATTTCGATATGTCTTGTTCTTTTGAACTTGCCATAGCAGCATGCCCAATTATTGTGGTTCCGTTGAGGTAGTATATGCTACCTCTTCTAGTTCCTATAATTGCCACCAAAGCTCCACGAGCTACTTTCAAATTCCCTCCTTCCAAAATGATGCGATAACCACTCGCATCCAAAACGCCAAGTGAAATCAATTTTTTCTTCAAGTCAGGGACATACCTCACATCTTTGAGTTTTTGTATAACCCCATCAAACATCTTGATTTGTACTGAGCCGATTCCCATTATCTTGCAAGTACTATCATTGCCCATATAGACAACTCCACCATTGAACTTTTTGAAGTCCAAAAAAATCTCTGTATCAGTGTCGTCATCTCTAACCACATTGGACTTCGACCCCTTCTCTTTTAAGATCGAACAATCTTTTTTCCAATGGCCCTTTCTGTCAACAATATGCACACTCATTTTTATCAAGTTTTCTCCAATTATCAGATCTACCTCTCGACTTTAATCGAGACTCTCCACATTCGTTCCTTTTTCAAGTAGAAGTCCTTCCATGAGCAGTGAGAACATTTGAGCTAGAGCTTTGATACGTCTCATTTTCCTTCTTTCGCATCTCATTGTTTACNTTTTTTGTTTACCAAATATACAATGTTCACATAAATAAATTTTTCTAGTTGTGGCACCCTTAAGGACTCCTTGGTTCACCAATGTCTGAAGAGCCTTCTCACCAGCATGCCAGAGTCGCATGTGCCATAATTTCGATATGTCTTGTTCTTTTGAACTTGCCATAGCAGCATGCCCAATTATTGTGGTTCCGTTGAGGTAGTATATGCTACCTCTTCTAGTTCCTATAATTGCCACCAAAGCTCCACGAGCTACTTTCAAATTCCCTCCTTCCAAAATGATGCGATAACCACTCGCATCCAAAACGCCAAGTGAAATCAATTTTTTCTTCAAGTCAGGGACATACCTCACATCTTTGAGTTTTTGTATAACCCCATCAAACATCTTGATTTGTACTGAGCCGATTCCCATTATCTTGCAAGTACTATCATTGCCCATATAGACAACTCCACCATTGAACTTTTTGAAGTCCAAAAAAATCTCTGTATCAGTGTCGTCATCTCTAACCACATTGGACTTCGACCCCTTCTCTTTTAAGATCGAACAATCTTTTTTCCAATGGCCCTTTCTGTCAACAATATGCACACTCATTTTTATCAAGTTTTCTCCAATTATCAGATCTACCTCTCGACTTTAATCGAGACTCTCCACATTCGTTCCTTTTTCAAGTAGAAGTCCTTCCATGAGCAGTGAGAACATTTGAGCTAGAGCTTTGATACGTCTCATTTTCCTTCTTTCGCATCTCATTGTTTACTAAGGCATTTGAAACATCTTCAAAATCAATATTAGTGATTCCATGTAGTAGGATCGTTACTAAAAACTCGTAGGATTCCGGCAAAGAGTTTAATAACAACAACGCCTTGTTCTCGTCATCAATCTTAACATCAAGATTGAGAAAATCAGTGATGATTTTGTTAAAATCATCCAAATGCTCAGCCATTAAGATACCTTCCTTATAGTCAAAACCGAAGAGTTTCTTCTTCAAATAGAGTTTATTTTCCACACTCTTCTTCATATATTTCGCTTCAAGCTTGTCCCATAATTCTTTCGCCATGGTAACCTTCATAAATGGATATTTCTGATCCTTGCCAAGACAGGATCGAATAATTCCACAGGCTTGTCGATTTAATTTCACATTCTGCTTCTGTCATGTCTTTAGGCATCTCCTCTTGGAGAGAAACATCGAGGTCTTTCATGACTAGCAAATCGCTAACTTCGCCTCGCCAAACACCAAAATTATTGGTTCCATCAAATTTCTCTACCTAAAGATTAGAACTCCACACTCTCGATCCACGTCGTGATGGTTCGGCCATTTGCAATAATTAATCTGGATGTAACTCAAAAACACAATTCTTGAAAACTGATTTTCAAGAGAATAAACACGATTGTGAGCACGTCTAATGGTCGATGAGGCCCAAACTTTCACAATACCCCCAAATACCACAATAAGGCTCTGATACCACTTGTTGTGCGCCGAAAGCGGAACAAATGTACTCACAACACCAAAGTTACTCAAGACATACAATATGACACTCAAAACTTGATGATTTCAACAGCAGAAAGAATGGCATTATATAGCCTTGTGCTAAACCTAAAGATAAACTAACAAGCCTAAAAAGACCTTGAGAATAGGTCTTGGTCCTAGAGAATAGGGCTTATGACAGTGTTCAACAGATGTGACATACATAGAAAGTGCACTAATACCGAAACTAACAAGTCCATACATGTCATTATTGGTGATATCGAAAGACATGATGAATTCTCTAAAACAAGGAAACTCAGACGAGAGCACAGGAAGATCCACAGTAGATGATGGACCAAAGAAATTTTGGTCTCTCACTAAAATTTATGCCGATATAGTTGAAGAAGAATTGGATTCTAACAAGCTAGTGTTGCTTTCTACCAAGTAGCCGACAACATACCATGGGAACTGAGATGGCATAGCAGGAGGCCATGCAAAAAGAGCTTGAAGCATTGAGAAGATAGACGTGGACACTTACTTACTTACCGCTTAGTCACAAGCCCATCGGTTTGAAGTGGGTATTTAAGTTGAAGAAGAATAGTGAAGGAAAAGTCATCACACAAAAGGCAAGACTCTTGGAAACTACTGATGGCTTCCTCAAAACTTGGTAAAAACTTTGAATCATATTTCAACACTCCCCTATTCAAATTTGCAGATGTCAAGTAATCCTCTGAAGTAGCAAAACTTTTCTTTTGATAAAGCTTTAGTAAGTATGTCTTTTAGCTGTTCATTGGTGTTACAATACTGCAAGACAATTTGTTCATTTGCAACATTATCACGAATATAATGATGTCGAAGTTCAATATACTTTGTTCTGCTATGAAATGTCGAGTTATTTGTCATAGAGATAGTTGCTTTGTTATCACAAAATATCTTTGTTGCCCCTTTTTGCTCTTTTGAAGATCAACTAATACTCTTCTTAGCCAAATGGCTTGACACGCTGCTAAAGTTTCTGTAACATATTCTGCTTCTGACGTTGATAACGCCCATGTTGCTTACTTTCTCTGAGCTCCAAGTGATCACTCTTGATCCTAAAGTGAAAGCATTGGCTGAAATGCTTCGTCTATCATCTAATGATCCTGCCTAATCGCTATCAGTGAACCCATAAAACTTGAAATTAGAAGATTTAGAATACCCAATTACATATTCCATAGTTTCAGCAACATAACCTAGAAATAATAGCAATCGGAAATGTCAAAGTCATGTGTGCGTTAAGTAAATTTGTCCACCAGCCAAGCTTCTGATCCTTCTAACATCTGACATTTGTACTCCATCCCATGTTGTAATGTCTCAGTAATATTTATGGGTGTAGTAGCTGCACGCTTACAATTAACCATACTAAATTTACTCGTAATATATTTGGTATATTTTCTTTACGAAAAAAAAAATCTTATCTTCAACTTGATATACTTCAAGACCAAGAAAATAGTGCAATAAACCCATATCCGATATCTCAAATCCATTCATCATTTGAGACTTAAATTTATCCAAAAGAGGGTTAGAAGAGGTAGTATAAATAATATCATCAACATAGAGACAAATAATGAAGAAATCACTTTTACCTTCCTTCTTCACATACAAAGTAGGCTCATTCTCACTTCTCATATATCCTTTTTGTTGAAGATATCCATCAATCTTGCTATAACAAGCTCAAGGGATCTACTTTAATCCGTATAAATACATTTCTCAACTTGTATACCTTTGTTTCTTTGTCTCTTTTAATGAATCTCTCTGATTATGCTACATAAACCTCTTCTTGTACATCTCCATTACGAAATGCTGACTTGACATCAAACTGATAAATAGGCCATGCAATTCTGCTGCTAATGCTAGAATAGTTCTTACAGTTTCAAAACGAGCTACTAGAGAGAGTTTCTTAAAAATCTATACCTTATTATTGCACATATTCTTTTGCTACAAGACGAGCCTTATGCTTTTTTATGCTTGCATATGGTGCAAATTTTGTCTTGAACACCCATTCCAAGTTGATTGCATTTTTTTCATTTGGTAAGTCAACCATCTCTCATGTTTCATTTTTCTCAATTGACTGATTTCTTATACCATGACTTTTTTCCACTCTTCTTTTTCAGCTGTTTCTTTATAACTTAGAGTCTGAAACAATAAGAGCAAATTGACATGATGCATATGTGTCAGCTAAAGATTTATACTTCGGTGGAGGTGTCTTATCCGAAAGTTCTTCAACAGAAAAGTTGTTTAGTGATAATGAAGATGATAAATTTGACAAGTTTTGTGTTGCAGTAGAGGCATTAGAAGATGCACTGGAGTTGACTCTTGTCTCTCCACCTGGAGAAACTTAAACTGTAATCTCTTGCTGTTCTGGTTTTTACTCCAATCCCAACTCACATTTTCTTCAAATATTACATTCGTTTTAACTGAAATATTTTTATTAGGAGGGTTGTATAATTTATATGCCTTTGATTGAATACAATAACTAGTGAAAATGCATTTTTCCGATTTTTTTTATCAAGCTTTTGACAAATTTGAGGATTTGTCGAAGCTTAAGCAACACAACCAAAGACTTGTAAATAACTTACAGATGATTTCTTTCCATGTCATGCTTCATAAAGAGTTTGATTTATAACCGCCTTTGTTGGTGAGAGATTTAATAGACAGACAGACATTGCTATAGCTTATTGCCCAAAATTTGTTTGAAAGTCTCTTTGCTTGTAACATACTTCTTGCCATCTCCACAATAGTTCGATTTTTTCGTTCAACCATTCCATTTTGTTCTGGACTGTAAGGAGTTGTTAACTCCTTTGGATGTCTTTTTCTTGACAAAATAGATTAAACTCTTTAGGTATGAACTCGCCACATCTATCTGTGCGAAGAACTTTAATTTGGCAGTCTTTGGTTCTCCACCATATCTTTAAATTTGTGGAACTTTTGAAAAGTTTCTAACTTATGTGGTAAGAAGTAAACCTAGCTCAAGCAACTATAGTCAGAAATAATTAGAAAACAGTATACTCCCATCTAAGGATTTAGTTTTCATTGGCCCACATCATGGATTAGTTCTAGACAATATAAAACTTTTTTAGCTTTTACAAGAATGAACGTTCTAGTTTGCTTGACATAAATGCATCCTTCACATAAACTAATTGAATCAATTCATGGTAATTCAAAAACCATACCTTTATCCCTCGTTATTTTCAAGCCCTTCATATGAAGATGTTCATATATCATATGCCATAATATCGAGTGATCTTTTGTGTTAGTAACAAGAGCAAAATCTCCCATGTTAGAAACATCAAGTGGAAACATCTTATTTGAAGTCATGACAATTTGGACTTATGGTTTGATTTCTTATTTGTAATGACACATGTGTTGTCATCAAATAGAACGAAATGTCCTCTAGTCATCAATTCTCCAATACTCAATAATTGTACCCTAAATCTGGCACAAATTAAACACTATCTCACAGTTTTATCTTACCATGATTTGTTTTGACTTCCACAGTACCTTTTTCGTGACTAGCATCTCTCTTCTATTTCCAAATTGCCCCTTAATTTTTTTAGTGTCATCAAGCTCTTGGAATAAAGATTTGGTGTTTATCATATAGTTGAGCATCAGCAATTAACAAACCATAAATCACTCTTTTTTGGATTAATATCAATAAAAGCCATAAAAAAGCTTTTTTTTTTTCTTCTTCTTTTCCATTTTTTGTTGCAAAATTCATTTTTTGATATTTATTCCGACAATCAGCTTTTATAATATCAATATAAACCATAAAAAGCTTTTTTTTTTCTTCTTTAGCCATAAAAAGCTCTTGTTTTTCTTCTTTAGCCATAAAAAGCTCTTGTTTTCCTCTTTAGCCATAAAAAGCTCTTGTTTTCCTCTTTAGCCATAAAAAGCTCTTGTTTTCCTCTTTAGCCATAAAAAGCTTTTTTTTTCTTCTTTAGCCATAAAAAGCTCTTGTTTTCCTCTTTAGCCATAAAAAGCTCTTGTTTTCCTCTTTAGCCATAAAAAGCT
>NC_036640.1:8048263-8057622 GCF_002806865.2 Cucurbita pepo subsp. pepo
TTTTTTTTTTTTTTTTTCTGGTTGAGCCATAAAAAGCATTTTTTTTTTTCTTTTTCTTCTTCATTTTTTTTGGTTGCAAAATTCATTTTTTTGATATTTATATCATCTACCCCTATTACCATGACCACCATGGAAGGTTCTAAATCCTCATCTTTTAAGATTTTTACTTGCTAGATGAATATTTTATCCTTCGTTGTTAGCTGTCTCCTTCGCTTGTAGTGCATTTTTTTCATTCCTTTCTGATGATCTATTGATTCTTGACTCATGAGCTTGAAGCTAGCCATCAATTCATCAACGGAGAGTATGATAGATCCTTAGCTTCTTCTGTAGAAGCCACCACATGGTCAAACTTTGGAGTAAGCCACCACATGGTCAAACTTTGGAGTTAAGGTTCTAAACACCTTTGCAACAATTGTTTCACTTGAAATTTTCTCTCCATAAACACCATTTGAATGACTATTGCCATTACTCTTAAAAAAAAAACAGTAATTGATTTACCATTCTTCAAGAGCAAAGTTTCAAAATCACATCTTAAAGATTGCAATTTCACTATTATGACCTTTGAATCTCCTTGAAACTCCTTCTGCAGAATTGACCATGCTTGCTTTGATGTGGTTGCTGCTGCAATTCATGAAAAAATAGTCTCATGAATTGCTTGTTGAACAATGAACATAGCTTTGACATCCTTTTTCTTGGTTTCTTCTTCCACTGTGGGTTCTAATACATCAACAAACTCCGTGCTCCACCAAGTCCCATAGCTCCTGCAATCTGAGCAAGGTCTTCATCTTGATGCTCCACCACTCATATTTCTCACCATTAAAAATTGGTATGAGCAGAGCAGAGGAAGAAAAACCAGCAACTGTCATTTTCGTTCTCTAAAAAAATAATCACTTCTCATGTTGACCAGAACTTGGCGCTGATTACCAAATTTGTTGAGAAAAAAATATTGAAAAAGATAGCAAAAGACATAATAGGATCAAAGCTACAAATGCTTTATTATTGTTTACTCACACCTTGTCAAAAGAGTTACAAAGTTTCAATATATATAGGCTTATACGGTAACAAAAAAATCGAAAATTATGAAAATCCTACTAAATATTGACCATGGACAAATTCACCAGCTTCCTCAAAACTTGGTCAAAACTTTGAATCATATTTCAACCATATGTACAACAGACAAGGATTTGAATTTCAAGAGGTGTTTACATTAGTGGCTAGACTCCACATAATGAGGTTATTCTTACCCTTGAAGCTCAACACGGTGGAATTGTTCACCACTTAAATGTCAAATCAACATTCCTAAATGGTGACCTCCAAGAAGAAGTGTACACTACCCAACCTAAAGATTCCGTCTTAAAAAATGAAGAGCACAAAGTGTATAAGTTGTCAAAGACCCTCTACGGTTTACGACAAGCACCTAAGATGTGACATATAAGCTTGGATGAAGAGCTCAATTTCATGAAGTGCCTGCTAGAACAAGTCGTGTATATAAGAAGTCAGCAAGCTGAAGCACTCATTGTTAGTGTGTATGTTGACAACTTGATCGTCACTGGTACAAGTGTGGAAGACATCAAATATTTTAAGAAGCAAATGATGAAAGAATTTAAGATGACTGACCTCTAGTTACTTGAGTACTACCTTGATATCGAGGTGGACAAGAAGAAGATAAGAAGGTGCTGCAACAATTTAAGATGGCAGAGTGTAACTCGGCCAAGTACCTATAGAAATAAAGTTACAGCTTGGGAAAGATACCGAAGGAAGTTTGGTGAATCCCACCTAGGCACGTCATTGGAAGTTTGAGGCACTTGACTTATTGGTCTAGATCTTTCCTATGCTATTAGGATCATGAATAGGTACATGGAGAAGCCTACTATAATGCATCATCAAGTAGCCAAGAACATTCTTTGTTAGTTTGTTTTACCAATAATGATTTATGAGGCATCGACAAAAGAAAAAGCACTACAAGAATGATGTTTTATCAGAATAAAAGTTTTATCACTTGGAAATCTTAGAAGCAGCAAACCGTGACACTATCATTCTATGAGGTCGAGTTCATGGTTGCAACTAAGGCTTTGTGTCAAGCATTGTGGCTGAGAAACTTGTTGAGTAAAGTGACCGAAAGTGAGCTATAGCCAGTAACTCCCTACATCGACAACAAATTTATGATTGCATGGCTAAAGAACCCAATATTTTATGGACGCAGCAAACTCATTAGCACTCGATTTCACTTCATCTATGAGCGTGTCAAGAAGCATTAGATCGTAATGAAGTTCATATGCACTTGAGAGCAACATGCATATATTCTCACAATACCCTAATAAGGGTTCAATTTGCAGAGATGCAAGAATTGCTCGGAGTAAAAAATCTTGAGCAAAGTCAAACTTACGGGGAGAGATTGTGAGTCAATAAGCTTTACTTATACTCCATTTTGTTTTTATACTATTGAATTCGAGGAGAAAGTTTAGAAAATTTAACTTATAGAGTAAATTTATTAGACCATAACTTGTGAAACGAGTTTATGAAATTTAAATTATGAAGCAAATTTACAAGCCTCAAAGGACCCGATGTGCCTTTTGCCTTAATTATTTACTATTTTCACATTTCTAAATACTTTGTTGATAATTGATGAAGAAAGAAAATGGAGATGGCGTTTGAACTTTATGACAAATAGGAGCCCACATGGTTGATTGAGTGCAACTCTGCCAGCACCAAGGAGCACTTTGGCATCTCTCTTCTATTTGTTCTCGTGAAACCGACACAATCAACACATAAATAATCATTATTTTCATACCCCTTTGTCGTAATGGATGAGCTCATCAATGCAATGCCTACTCCTTTTCTTGAACCATTTAAAGTCCGAAAATATTCTCCACTCTTTACCTCTCAAAAGCTAAGAGTTCCCATGGATCATAATGAATCTGTGAAGATAATTGAGGTCTCTAAGGTAACTCCTTCAGCACAAGAATCAACCGTTCCCAAGTCTCTTCCTCTCACCTTTTTCGACCTCATATGGCTCAGATTCCATCCAATTCAACGCCTTTTCTTCTACGAACTATCTTCCACTGAGCTCTCATTCCTAGACGCCATTCTTCCAAACCTCAAAGCCTCTCTCGCTCTCGCTCTCCGCTACTATCTTCCTGTTGCTGGCAGCCTCGTTTGGCCCCAACATTATGCGGTGCCCGCCGTTGAGTTTGTTGAAGGCGATGGCGTAGTGCTCACTGTGGCCGAGTCCGACGCTGATTTTTACCATCTTGCTGGAAATGGGTTTCGTGAAATTGAAGCATATCATCCACTTGTCCCTCAATTGGCTGTGTCCGATGATCGTGCTGCAGTGATAGCTCTCCAACTCACTTTGTTTCCAAATAAAGGGTTTTCCATTGGAATAACAAACCACCATGCGGTTCTAGATGGAAGAACTTCTACTTCATTTGTCAAGTTGTGGGCTCATCTTTGTAATCTTCTTGTCACTTCAGGATCCTCCATTCCAACAACCGACGAATTCATGCCCTTCTACGACAGGCAAGTTTTTGTCTCATATTTTCATCTATTTACTTCATAACCATTTGGTTGGTTCATGAGAATTAGTAGGCCCTTTTCTCTAACATTATTTTGAGAGGTAGAGTCATTGTCAGCATTGGATAAATATGAAGTGATTTTGAGTCATTGACATCGGACTATATAAAATTATTTTCTCTAACATTATTTTGAAAGGTAGAGTCATTGTCAGCAACATTTGAGTTAAATATGAAGTCAAGTTGAGTCAGTGACATCTTGTATTTGCCTAATGACAATTGGAAGAAAATTTGTAGTGTGAGGTATACCCTTTGTAAACACTTCGATTATTGAGATTGACTGCCCATGGATGTAGGGAATTTTTTATCTCCACAAGGTATACCCTTTGTAAAAATTTCGACTATTGAGATCGGCTGCCCATGGATATGGAGAATTTCTTATCTCTAGAAGTATGTGAGTGCAATTGATCTTCCTTCCACTTCCACTACAACAATTGGTATCAAAACTTATTTGGTTGTAGCATTAGGACACAATAATTAGTGTCCGTTTGTTTGGTTGTGGCATCAAGACAAACAATTTGGTACCAGAGCAGAACATTTGTCTTGATTAAAGATCACTATTTGTTGCTATCCGTTAGTTAGTATCCGATTAAATCTCATTGTAGTTTTGAGTTGATTTAGTTTTTTATTTGATTTAGTTTTTTTATTTATTTACTGGGTTCTAGATTTCTGCTGATTTACTAATAAATTGTAGGTCGCTGCTCTTCGTAATACGATCATTCTCATCAACCATTCAATCACTCGTTCTTTCAAAATTGGTTGGTTGGTATGAGAGCAGATCCCTAAACAAACATTCAATTGATATCTAAATCAATGTTCCACATTCCTAACACAGGTCAGCTATCAACGATCCGAAGGGTCTCACGGGGATTTACGCAAATGCATGGCTAAACTACGAAGGACCCAACAATAGGAGCTTGAAGCTAAAGATACCCAACACTCGACCTGGGTTAATTCGATGCACTCTCAAGTTTACCCATCAAGACATGCAAAAACTAAAGCAATGGGTTATAAAGGAGAGGCAAAATTCTCATATTTCTTCCTTTGCATTGACAACTGCTTATCTCTGTGTATGCATAGCCAAGTCCAATGGCACAAGAGAAGGAAACTTAGCGTTTGGATTCCCTGCCGACGCTAGATCTCGTTTAAAACCTCCACTGCCTTCTAATTACTTTGGTAACTGTGTATCTGTTCGTGGCGTTTTCATTGAAAGAACAGAGCTTTTGGGTGAAAAAGGAATAGTTGTGGGTAGCAAGGCAATTTCAGAGGCTGTTAAAAGCTTGGAAGAAGGAGCTCTAGATAGGGCAGAACGTTGGTGCAAATTCATGATTGCTTCAATCGGTAATGATTCGGGTGAAAAAATGATTACAGTTGGTGGGTCGCCAAAGTTCGAAGTTTACAGTGCAGATTTTGGGTGGGGAAAGCCGAGGAAGGTGGAATTGGTGTCTTCTGAGTCACCAACGACAGTGTCTTTAACAGACAGCGCAGATGGCGATGGGGGCATAGAAATTGGAGTGGTTAAGGAGAGAGATGAATTGGAAGGCTTTGTTGCTCTGTTTGTTAAAGGTCTTGAATCCTATTTCGAAGCGCAGGATTCACCAAGCTGTTAGTTCGTCAACTTTTCATTGTCTTTAGACTTTATTTGATATCATTTTAAGATTCCAAATCGTTGGTTGTCGGCCACAAATATTGAAAAATGAAGCATAGTCATGTGGGTGTTTCCTTAAAGTAACGAACAAACATATTAGTTGACAACAATTGGATTGTCCTATATTAAATAAATGATGAATTGCAACAATTGCCTAGAAACAAATGAAAGATCATGAGTAATTTTGGAGGAATTCAAAATCGCCTAGTGATTTCATGTCCATCGTTTCATGTCCTAGTTTGAAATGGTTCTCACAATAATTTTATGTTTCAGAATTTGGACCTACCTAAGAAATTTGAGGACGATCCAGCTTCGGGAAGCTCCTAAAAAGTGAACCCGAACACAGTCAAATAGGCAATTTACTACATTGAACACTTATTAGCCACTGTTTGGACTGATTCACCTATTTTTAGACCGGTTCTCACATTGATTTTTATGGTTTCCAAAAGAAAAAGACTAAAACCCAAAGCCACCTAAAGGAATCGAGAAAGAAATAGCTACTACAACATGGGTCAAAGAAGTAAAGCACTAAATTGATGAGCTTTTCTCAATGTTTGGGCTAGTTCACCTCTGTTTAGATGGGTTCTCGTTATTCTAGAAACTAGACACAATTTACGACTTACCTTAGGAATTTGGAATGAAGACAACTTCGAAAAGGTTGAGAAAGGAGAGCTCAAACACGCACAAGTAAGTAGCCATATGGATCAAGTATCAAGTAGTACTTGTAGGAGTCGATTAGAACAAGGGGATATGATTAGAAATCATATCTAAGAACCTAACTGACCTAGTGCCATGATAGCTAAACCTAGAAACGTTTATAGTTTACGGTCTATCACGATTTACAACTTTATACGTAATGACCCTAGATTTTATACTTAACTTAAAGTCGCTATTATATCCATATCGTAGACATTTTATGTGGAAATACTTCATTGAAAACTTTATAATAAAAAATATGATCATGATCTTACATGTCTTCTCTAAGACCTTTAAAAAAAACGATAAAAATTGAAAATAACATAAAACAAAAATACCATAGGCTAACCTATATACTACTAAATGGAAATCCAAATTAACCTATACTAATCTATAATCCACTAGATTCAAATTGCAAAACTACCTTAAGCATGTGTCACTATCTCCTAGGTTGCGATGCCACCGTCAGCCGTACAGGAGAGCCTTGCATTTACCTAAAAAATAAGAGTAGCGCATGACTTGAGTATTTTAAAAAATACTCAGTAAGCGACCTTCCTATCATGGTTAAATGCAAGCATATAAAAATCATGAGTGGGACCTATCATATCAGTTTATTTTCCTACATCGACTATCCTAAGCAGGCAATTGGATGCGTATTTACTTTTCTACACATGACCTACACGTGGAAGTATGGACCCACCAGTCGGTTCGCACACCTCTTAAGCTCCTTTCTCGTCAGGCGAGCATTCTCTGGTAGTGGTTGATGCTCCCCCACCATTATAGGGTCGTTGAAGCCCTAGCACAATATCTGCAAGAAAGGAAAAGAGTGAGAGGAGAAAGGAGTTGTTAGATACCTCATAAAAAAACCACTGACGAAGTTCATTCCAGCCCAGAGTGATACGCAAAAACTTCTCCTTGAACAAGGGGAGGTGTCGTGTGGTTGAAGTTCCTTATCCGTCAAGAAATCGAGAAGACCCGTGAGCTAAAATCTTGAGAGTTTTTCTCGAATTTAGGACTCTCCTTTGTGAATCAAAGTCTGAAATCTTGATAGGTTCATCTAGAGGGAATTCTCCACAAGATTTGTGAAGAAAATTAGGACAAATTCTGGTCCGAAGGCAAGATCCGTGAGTTCTTCCAAAAATGGTAAGGAAGTTAACGAACCTACTTTCGATGCTTATAAATAAGCCTACAATGACGTCTAAATTCCAAGAAAAATATTAGGACGTAGTCAGGATTAGGATCTACAACTTTGTTGAAGAAAATGAATCAATTTGAAGTTTAGACTAAAATATATGAAAATGAGAAAAGAGGAAAAAAACTAATCGAGTTCTACGTTACGATTCCAAGGAGGAGAGAGGGTTTTCAGCAAGAGACGTATCGACCAGTGAGGGGAGAAGCACGTCGGAACAACCGTGTGACATGCATCGCTTGTTGGGTGGAGCCACGCGCCAATAGTTGAGTGGAGCGTCGCAGCCCCAATCCTAATGAGACACGCTTCGACCTGCAAGACCCGCACCCATCCAACCCGAACCTGCCTCCTAGATTCCAAACAACCATTCAAAATGCGCCACGTGGCAGAATGTGAGTGTGCATCCTTCCCCTCAGACGTGTCCGTACGAGCGCGTGCCGGGCGTGTGACCTAATTGGGGATATTAGTAATTTTGGACACGCTATTTGTGTAGAAACGCTAAACAAAGGTCACACGTCAATCAAGTAAGTCAGTACAACGTATTTAGGAAGAAATACTTGTAGGATTGGGTTGGAATGCATGCATGCTAGTATATCTACCTTAGGTGGTAGCTTTCAATGAATGAATTTAGGCAAGTTAATTATTATGAGTTTGGATATAATATGTGAAGCATTATGAAAATTGTTAGTGTTTCAATTATGCTTTAAGCTCTGCTATATTTATGTATGTGTTTAATTCATGGTGAAAAGAGGTTGGAAATTTGTGAACTCTATACTTCGGGAGCTTGATGGATGTTATCGCCCCATTAAGCATGTATGTTTATTTTGCATGAATTATGTATGATAATGCTAGATAATAGTTGCATGCACATTCAGTTAGTTTTCATGGTCCAGTATTGTGTTAAGACCAGGGAATTGTTGTTAGAGTGATGAGTCATTGAGTTTAGACATAACATTTCCCTAGGACCAAATAGATCACCACAGCAAACGAAATACCTTAGGAGTGTTCTTAGGTTGCTAGTTGTGTGCACGGTATCTATAGCTTTGTGGGAGACTAGGGGTTTCTGATCAATTCTCACTGCTTGTAATTGTTTCGCATGGGAAAGTGTGCCTACATCGTCAGTCCATTAGCTGCATGGGATAAGGGAGTGGTCGCGCCCCCCAATGAGGTGGACTATCATGGACCTAGGAGGTACACAACACAGTCTTAGATATATAGTCTTAGATAGTCATGCATAGGTAGCGCCGGGTAGAGAGACATCATTTACAACTTGACATAAGGAGATCTTAGGGATTAAAAGAAAGGACGGAGAACCAAAATAACCCCAAAGGGATAAGACCAAAACCAGACGTCCTAGAGCCAATGAAGTATGTGAGAATCTGTTAAGCCTTCGATACAATGAGAGCCAACAAGTAGGTGGCTTACTATACTATCTTTTTTTCTAAATTTTCCCAAGTAGGTGGCTTACTAAGTATAATTTTTATACTCATCCATTTTTTTCTATATTTTCAGGTCTTTGCAGGCTACAGGCCGAGGTGGAGGAGCATTCTAGAGTTGTACTGTCACATAGGGGTCGTTCAAGAGCGTCAGTCAGTTTCCAGTCCTTTTGGAGCCTTTTGTATTTTCTTTTATATTTATAACCCCTTTGTAATACTTGAAACATAAAACTTTTATTTTTCTGTTTAAATTAAATGAGACTTTTATCTTTTATTCTACTTTTCTTTTCTTTTCTTTTACTTTTTGTCTTTTTTCGCTTTGGTCTATTTTGTCACGGTCCGAGTTTTCGAAGTCTTAAAAATCAAGTTGTGATACCATCATAGCAACATTATGATAAACACATAATGACCGTTTCCCTGTCTCGTAACGTACATGTTCGTATTATCATAAAAGGAGAAGAGATATCCCCCAATGTGAGAACACATAATAATGCATGAGATCCCAACATTTTTCCTTTCTAATTATCATATATGACAACTCCTCTAGCGTTTTCCTTTATATCATATCATTTTATCATAGTTTTTCATGTGTGTATCAAGGTTATGCATTAAACTAATTCCTCATTTGCATTTCAATCATATCATATCTTTTTATCATTCATGTCGAACATATGTCATATCTTAAACTTATCATGTCGAACTTATCAATTTATATCATGCACAAAACATATCATATCATATAACAATCACATAACTGATGGGTTTTATGTCCTAAAACTCATAGTTTGTAAACAAAAACATATTCTATTTTCAATAAA